>NW_004443938.1:3214623-3247653 GCF_000243295.1 Trichechus manatus latirostris | reverse complement strand
AAAAAAAAAGAAACTTTAAAAAAAAAAAAATCAGAGTCGAGACCAATAATAGAACAAAAGACAAAGATATAAGAACTAGAGATCTGTTCAATGATGCTGTCTTAGGCTGGGTTCTCTAGAGCAGCAAAACCAGTGAAGCACATACATAAATATATGGAGAGAGATTTATTTCAAGGAAATGGCTCATGCAACCTTGGAGGTTGGCAAGTCCCAAATCCATGGATCAGGTGTCAGGCTGGAGGCTTCCCCTGACTCACGTGATTGCAGGTGCTGACAAACCCAAAGTCTGCAGATCAGGCAGCAGGCTGAAGGCTTCTCACATCCCAGGAACTGGAGGTCAGAGGATGATGAGACGAATGCAGTATTGAGAGAGAGCGAGCTTAGCCAGAACATTCGTTTCTATCATGAATGCAGGCCACACCCCCCAAGGAAACGTCTCTTCCGGCTGATTGGTTACTCACACCAGATTACGAAATGGGAGGTGATACATACTGTCTGCCAAATCACTGAGAACCATAGCCTAGCCAAGCTGGCACATAACATTAACCATTAACCATCACACATGTAATACAATAGGGCTGGCCCCAAGTCCTGTAAAAATGGGCATATATGAACTGCACACATCCTTTATAAATCAGGACCCCTAAAATGAAAATCTACCAAATCAGACATTTCACCTAAAACCATGTGATGAAGTCCCTGGCTAATGCAAGTCTTTAAGCATTCAGCTACTAACCAAAAAGTTGTGGGTTCGAGTCTACCCAGAGGTGCCTCAGAAGACAGGCTTGATGATCTACTTCTGAAAAATCAGTCACTGAAAGCCTCATGGAGCACAGTTCTACTCTGACACAAATGGGGTCACCATGAGCCAGAGTCCACTCAAAAGCAACTGGTTTGGTTTGGGTTTTAGTGTGCTGCCAAAAATAAATTTCAATGAAGTATTGAATCAACAGCACTTCTTCATCCCTTCTTAGCATTTAGGTAGATTTTTTTGGAGATGGATGGTTTTTGCCACTGTGTTTCCTTGAAACACATTACCCAGAAAGTTAAAATGAATGTCTTCTTTTCTTCCAATAAGTTCTCCTACAGGGGCAGATCCACTTGAAATAATTTTCTTTTCCTTTGAGTTCCAAGTTAGAAAATTCTCAAACAGATCGTTACAGTATGGAGGCATTTGAAGCTTTCAGTGAGGTCTCTGTTCTGATTTATCTTCTTGATTCCTATGACTCAATGTGAAACTTAAGTAAGTCATTAATACTTCATTGGTCGCCTTGATCCTGCTAGGCTGTCTTTCTCAACTCAAGGACCTTTGTGGTTGTTGCTAGGTACCATTAAGTCCATTCTGACTCATAGTAACCCCATGTGACAGAGTAGAACTGCCCCATAGGGTTTCTTAGGCTGTAATCTTTACAGGAATAAATCGCCAAATCTTTCATCTGCAGAGCCGCTGGGTGATTTCAAACCACCAACCTTTTGGTTAGCAGCCGAGTGTTTAACTGTTGCATGACCAGGGCTCCTTCAAGGGCCTTAGTTTTGTTAGATGCTGTCAAGTCAGTTCCAACTCACAGAGACCCTATGTACAACAGAACGAAACTCTGCCCGGTCCTGCGCCATCCTCACAATTATTATGCTTGAGCTCATTGTTGTAGCCACTGTGTCAGTCCATCTTGTTGAGGGTCTTCCTCTTTCTCACTGACCCTCTACTTTACCAAGCATGATGTCCTTCTCCAGGGACTGACCCCTCCTGATAACATGTCCAAAATATCTGAGACGAAATCTCGCCATCCCTGCTTCTAAGTAGCATTCTGGTTGTACTTCTTTCAAGACAGGTTTGTTCATTCTTCTGGCAGTCCATGGTATACTCAAAATTCTTCACCAACATCACAATTCAAAGGTGTCAATTCTTCGGTCTTCCTTATTCATCATCCAGCTTTCGCATGCATATGAGGCGATTGAAAACACCATGGCTTGGATCAGGCACACCTTAGTCTTCAAGGTGACATCTTTGCTTTTTAACACTTTTGCAGATTTGCCCAGTGCAATGCTTCTTTTGATTTCTTGACTGCTGCCTTCATGGGTGTTGATTATGGATCCAAGTCAAATGAAATCCTTGACAACTTCAATCTTTTCTCCGTTTATCATAACGTTGCTTATTGGCCCCCACAGGATGCCAAACTGACAGACGCATGGGGTCACAGCCCTCTCAGCCTTCAAAATTAGCCTCAGATTGTGGACATGCCTTTTCCTAAGCTCCAGTGGAGCTAGGCCTCAAAACTCTTCCCACTTTTCTTTTTAGGTACCTCCAGAATGTAATGATTTTCCACAATTTTTAAGGATCAAGAAACTCCAGCCCTGTGGTGACAAAGTAGTGACATTAACAATGACTGACACTCACTGGGCTTTAAGTGCGCTGCCAGGCACTGTGATGCCTGCTGACACGGTCCCCTCATTCCATCCTCTCAGCACCCCTGAAACCCACTGCCTTCAGGTCAATTCCCACCTTATGGGCAGAGTAGCACGGCCCCAGAGGGTTTCCACAGCCTTAATCTTTCTGGGCCAACACTGGCCTGTCAGTTTGTCGTCTTGCGGTGGCTTGTGGAAATTATCCAGCAATAGCATTAACATCACACACAAGTAAATTTCTGCTAAAGATCATTCAGAAGCAGTTGCAGGAGTACATCAACAGGGAACTGCCAGAGATTCAGGCCAGATTCAGAAGAGGACATGGAAAGAGAGACATTATTGCTGATGTCAGATGGATCCTGGCTGAAAGGAGGGAATACTAGAAAGATGTTTACCTGTGTTTTATGGACTATGCAAAGGCATTCGACTGTGTGGATCATAATAAATTATGGATAACACTGTGAAGAATGGGAATTCCCGAACAGTTAATTGTGCTCATGAGGAACCTGTACATAGACCAAGAGGCAATCGTTCCTACAGAACAAGGGGATAATGCGTGGCTTAAAGTCAGGAAAGGTGTGCATCGGGGTTGTATCCTTCTCATCGTATCTAATCAATCTGTATGCTGAGCCAATAAACCGAGAAGGTGGACTACATGAAGAAGAACACAGCATCAGGATTGGAGGAAGATTCATTAACAACCTGCAATATGCAGATGACACAACCTTGCTTCCTGAAAGCGAACAGGACTTGAAGCACTTACTGATGAAGATCAAAGACCACAGCCTTCAGTATGGATTTCATCTTAACATCAAGAAAACAAAAATCCTCACAACTGGACCAATAAGCAACATCATGATAAACAGAGAAAAGACCAAAGTTGTCAGGGATTTCATTTTGCTTGGATCCACAATCAATGCCCATGAAAGCAGCAGTCTAGAAATCAAAAGATGTAGCGCACTGGGCAATCTGCTGCAAAAGATCTCTTTAAAATGCTAAAAAGCAAAGATGTCACTTTGGTGACTAAGGTGTGCCTGACCCAAACTCTGGTATTTTTAATCACTTCATATGCGTGTAAAAGCTGGACAATGAATAACGAAGACCAAAGAAGAATTGATGCCTTTGGATTATGGTGTTGGCAAAGAATAGTGAATATACGGTGAACTGTCAGAAGAACTAACAAATCTGTCTTGGAAGAAGTACAGCCAGAATGCTCCTTAGAAGCTCAGATGGCAAGATTTTGCCTCATGTACTTTGGACATGTTATCAGGAGGGACCAGTCCCTGGAGAAGGACATCATGCTTGGTAAAGTAGAGGGTCTGTGAAAAAGAGGAAGACCCTCAAGGAGTTGTATTGACACAGTGGCTGCAACAATGGGCTCACACATAACAAGGATTGTGAGGATGGTGCAGGACCAGGCAGTTTTGTTCTGTTGTACATGGCATCTCTATGAGTCGGAACCAACTCGACGGCACCTGAGAAAAACAACAATCTTTATGGGAGCAGATTGCCAGGTATTTCTCTCGAAGAGCTGGCGGGTGGGTTCAAACAGTCAATATTTCGGTTAGCAGCTGACTGCTTAAGCACTGCACCACCAGGGCATGAAATACTATTATTTCCTTTTGATAAAGGAGGAAACTGAGGCTCCGAGGAGGCACGTGCTTTGCTTGGGCACACACAGTGAGATGCTCAGATCCGTCTCATCAGCTGAGTTTTAGGAGGATTTTCAATGAAAAGAGGAATCGTGACTTTTACAGGCTTTTGAGACACGACAGAGGTGCTGGCTGGAATGCAATGACCGACTCTAACCCACTGCCATCATGTCCATTCCGGCTCATAGCAACCCTACAGGACAAAGCAGAACTGCCCCGTAGGGTTTCCAAGGAGCAGATGGTGGACTCAAACAGCTGACCTTTTGGTTACCAGCCAAGCTCTTAACCACCACGCCACCAAATTAACTGATGCTGAAATCTCTTTAATGTGTTCCGATTCCGAAGAAGTTCATTTCTAAGAGTACTGAGACTTATTCCAGTTGTGGAGGCTCTGTAAGAACATGAAAAGGTTGGAAGTTCACCTGAGAAGAACCATTTTTCCCTCCAGGTGCTTCTCCAGGTACCACCCCTACTCTGTGATTTCTAACGCCAGAGTGATTTCTAACGCCAGAGTCACAAAGCCTTGGTTCTTATCCCAGTTCACCCGCTAGTTAGCTGGGTGGGCTAGGCCACATCACCGAACCTCTCTCCTGCCTCATTTTTCTCATCTGAATATTGAAGAGGTGAGCTGGATGACTTCTTAGCTCTTGTAGTGGCTTCAATTGTGTTCTCCAAAAAGGTATGACCATGTCCTAACCCCTGAAACCTGTGACAGTGAACTTGTTTGGAAATAGGGTCTTTGCAGACCTAATTAAGCAAGGATCTCAATATGAGATCATCCTGGATATAACAAACCAACAAACTCGTTGCAGTAGAGTCGGTTGCCACTCATAGTGACCCTATAGGACAGAGTAGAACTACCCCCATGGGGTTTTCAAGGAGCACCGGGTGGATTCGAACTTTCAACCTTTTGGTTAGTGGCCGAGCTCTTAACCATTGTGCCAGCAGGGCTCCTCCTGGATATAGGGTGGGCCCTAAATCCAATGGCTGGTGTCCTTATAGAGAAAGGAGAGGAGATGACAGAGATACAGGGAGGAGGTCCTGTTGAGATTGGGTTGATGCAGCCATAAGCCAAGGAATGCCTGGGGCCACTGGGAGCTGGAAGAGACAGGGAAGGATTCTCCCATAGGGCTTCTGGAGGAGCACAGCCCTGTGGACACTCTCAGTTTGACTTCTGGAGGAGCACAGTCCTGTGGACACCTGATTTTGACTTCTGGAGGAGCACAGCCCTGTGGACACCTGATTCTGACTTCTGGAGGAGCACAGTCCTGTGGACACCCTCAGTTTGACTTCTGGAGGAGCACAGCCCTATAGACACCTGATTTTGACTTCTGGAGGAGCACAGTCTTGTGGACACCTGATTTTGACTTCCGGAGGAGCACAGTCCTGTGGACACCTGATTTTGACTTCTGACCTCCAGAACTGTGAGACACTAAATTCTGTTGTTTGAAGCCGCCAAGTTTGTGCAGCAGCGGCAGGGAACTCACACAGGTCTTTTCCAGCTCTGACACGCCTGGGCCTCGCTCTTGTCTGTGGTTCACGGGCCACAGCCTCTGAGTTATGACACTTGTTAGAAATGCGGAATCTGGGGACCCACGTCACACACGCTAAGTCAGAATCTGCATGCTAACGAGGTCCCCAGTGATTCTCACGATGTTAAAGTTTGGGAAGCATCATCCCAGGTTCCTCGATGGATTTACGTTTGCAGACAGTAACCTCATTTATTTCTGGAAGCAAGAGAGACAGAAACACTCTTATAAAAACACACATAGTAAGCGACATTGCAGACTCGTGTAGAGACCCCACCTTTCCAACTCTTCTTTCCGCCTGCCCATCCTGCACAGCCTCTGTCATCTCCTGTGTCAGCCCCTCTCCCCACCATCAGGACACGCTCTTTCTGCCCCTCACGGCTCACTTAGCTCGTCTTCCTGCCCTCCTCCAACCCCGCCCACCTGGGCCATCCTTAAGAGTGGACTTCAGTTCTAATGCCCACTCTGTTTCCCATGTAGTCGATCCTATTTTAAGGACTTTGAAGGCAGGGACAGTTTATTCTCCGTGTATATCCCCATATCTTTGCACCAAGCTGGGCATGCAGTTGTCTCCATGAACATGTGCCAAATGGCGTGCGATCATAAACCCTGAGCCACAGGGGTCTCTGAAGCAGAGGGCTTAGTTTGCATCGACACCTGGCTGTGATTGGGCTGTTCTGTGGTCCCTCTACTTTACCCAACGATTTCCAAATGGAAAAGTGAAGAAAGGTCTGGAAGATGTGATCACACCATAAAATGAATAGGGTGGGAAAAGTTACAGGAATTTAGATATTGACATGAATTTTTATCCTTTTCCCTATTCAACGCTGAAGCTGAACAACTGACCATTTCTGTTGGGAATCGTGTGACACTATATGACCTCTCATTTGCTATTATCCTGCCTGTTCTTTTTAACTGCTAATATTAATCAAAACAACATCTTTGGCAAAATTTCTCATATAACTGAAAACTCTAATGTCATATTTCCCCCGCTTCTTTAATAAGGAGTGGCATCATCACTGAGAAGATGTGAAAGTGTCAGAAATGAGCAAAACCTGTCAGAATGCTCAGCGGTCAGTGAGCAGGAGAACTGCGGGTTTGTATCTTCACCTCAACGGGCCTCAGAGAGTGTGCGTGAGAGACAGTGTGTGTGGGGGGGTGTGTGGGGGTGAGAGTGTGTGTGTGAGAGTGTCTATGTGTGAGTGTGGGTGTGGGCATGAGAAAGTGTGTGTTTGTGTGACTGTGTGTCAGAGGGTGAGAGAATGTGTGTGTGTGTATGAGTGTGTGTGAGAGAATGTGTGTGTGTGTGTGTGTGTGAGTGGGTGAGTGTGTGACTGTCCCACCAGGTGGTGGAGCCCAAGGGCTGCATGGCCCCAGCTCTCACTCACCTCCCCCCGCTGTGGGATCACCACATTGCCTGGGTTTCGTCTCAGATCCCTCCTTGCAGGATCCAGCTCCAGGAGGCAGGGAGCTGCAGGGGTCTCTCCCGCCATTACAATAAGGACACAGCTGGGAAATCGCACCTGAGAACTGAGGCTGCAGCCAGCTACTCGCTCCCCCTTGAGTGCCCTTGACCCCTTATGCGTCAGGGTGCTCTATCCGTTCCTGACAACCCTCGGGCAGCTGCCCCTACCACCCCGAGTGGATCCTTTCCTGCTCTGTACACTATGTTCCGTGCACGGACCCTGGCTAAACAGACACTCCCGGTCGTGCTTGTTTTTGTCTAATAAGCCTTGCTTACACGGATGTTAGCGTCAGGCAGCCTGGGTTTGGTTCCCAGTGCATGACTTGCTCCCAGGGAATTCAGTTCCTTAATTCCTCTAAGCTTCAGATTTCTGTCTGTAAAATGGGGTCATAGTGACTGCCATAAGAGGTGACTGCCACAATTAAACGAGGCACCGAGCGGCCCAGCAGCGCAGCCATTATCACACTTACAGCACAGCCTTCTCTCTGACGACACCACAGCTCCCTGAGGAGGGAGATGGTCGTGTTAGGGCAGCCTCTTCACTCACCACGTGCTGTCATTGTTGTTGTCTGCTGTGTAGTCGGCCCCGACTCATGGCGACCCCATGTGCAAGGGGACGAAATGCTGCCCAGTCCTGCCCCATCCCCATGATAGGTTGAAGATCCGACTGTTGGGTTTTCATTGGCTGACTTTCAGAAGTAGATAGCCAGATCTTTCTTTGTCTTAGTCTGGAAGCTCTGCTGAAACCTGTTCAGGATCACAGCAACACGCAAACCTCCACGGACAGACGGGTGGTGGCTGCGCATGAGGCGCACTGGCCGGGAATCAGTCCCAGGTCGCAGCATTGTAGGTGAGAATTCTCCCACCGAGCCACCACTGCGTCTGGCCACATGGTAGGTACTTAATACATTTTGATGAATGAGTGAATCACTCAATTAATGGGGTGGTCGTTTGGTGAGGAGAAGATTATCTCGTTAAAACAAAGTGGCTAAAAGGCTGAGTTGTCAGTGGGACCGTATGTGGACCCAGGCACATCTTTCTCCCTTTGGCATAAAGTCTAGAAACGTATTTACAGATAATGATCGTTCAATTTTCCACATAAAATTTAGCTCTTGCTTACAAACTCATCTAAGTGGCAGATGATTTTAAAAATGGTTTTCCATCCTGAGTTAAGTAGTTTTGAAATCCATCTCTAACTGGACAATAAATTCTTGTTTCTAACCTGTACAGCTTAGTAATTGAAATAAGATACGATGTTTTAAGAAGACAAATTTCTTAAGAGCTCAAAATCTTTAAAGAATGTTTCCAATTTACGTTAATGCCTATCTGTGGATTACAGCTGACCCACACATTTGGACAGAGATGCCAAGCCCATGTCTACTCAGACCTTCTGGTCCGGCTGTCTGTCTGGAACGGTGGTTCAAAGCTCAGCCGAACGTGGGCCAGTGGGGCTGTTCCATCCTGTGGAGTGAGCGGTGTGTTTGTGGGCACTCTGCAGACTCGGACCAAGGGGGTCAGCTGCAGTCAGAAACCAGGGTAAGTTTAGAGAAGGACACTGTGTCTTCCAGAAGGCTCCCCCCAACCAGGCCACTCATCAGACCTGGGGGCAGTGTGGACTCTCGTCTTACGGAAGCAGCCTGGCATCCTGGCCTTGGGACAGGCCTTCCCTGATGTTCTGTCTGATGGAGTCAGAGACTCAGGCGAGGAGGTGCCTTGAAGGTCACCTGAGCCAGCCAGACCTCAGCACTCGGATGCCTCTCTGTTGTGCTCACAGGAACCAGCCCCATGGGTGGACACCTGCAGGACGGAGTCTTCTTCACGGGGCACCACTAGGGAACACTACCATAATGCGCGAGCCTGCAGGTCCACACAGGGCCACGCGCCCCTCACCTCCCACGGCACCTCTCCTCCGGGTCACCTCCAGGCCTCACAGATGACTAGCCCCTGGTGGCCCCCCACCTCTCGGCTTAGACACCAGCTCCTCTGGGGATCCTCCTCTGTCCCACACAGCCGGGTTAGCGCCTCACTAGTGTGTCTCGACACATCCTCTCCTTGCCCCCAGGAGTATTTTAAAAAACTTTTTGTTTTTGAAATAGTTATAGATTCACAGGAAGTTGCAAAGATGCAGAGGGGGTTCTCAGGGACTCTTCACCCAGTTTCCCCTGACGGTAGCTTCTTGCATAACTATGGTACAGTGTTAAACCCGAGAAACGACGTCAGAACAATCCCCAAAGCTTATTTGGACTTCACCAGTTAGACGTGTGCCTGTGTGTGTTTGCGTGCGTACCTGTGTGCGTGTGACCGTGTGTGTGTATAAGTAGTTCTAGGCAATTTTATCAAGAAACAAAACAGTTCGTTCACTGTGAGGCTGTCTCCCGCTACTGTTTTGTAGCCACCTCGCCATCCCTAACCTCTGGCGACCACGGCTCTGCTCCCCATCTCATTGCGAGAATGTTACATAAACAGAATCGTGCAGTATTTCACCTTCCAAGATTAGCTCTTACCTCTCAGCATGATTCCTGTGACATCAGCTCAAGTCGCTGTGGGTTTATTGCTGTGTGGTTCCCCATGGTATGGATGCCTCACTTTTAACCACCCCCCGTTGACGGCGGCGAGTGGAGTCGCTGGGTTGGATGGTAAATCCATGCTAAACTTTTTTAAGACACTGCCAAAGTATTTTCCAGAGTGGCTGTTACCATTTTACATCCTCGTCAGCAATGTTTGGTGACCCCAGTTCCCCACAGCCTCCCCGTCATTTGACATCAGCACTGTTGTTATTTTAGCCATCCTGATAGGTGTGTAGTGAGATCCCACTGTGGTTTTAATTTGCGTTTCTCTGATGGTAATGATGCTGCACATCTTTTCATGAGCCTATTTGCCAGCTGGATATCCTCTTCGATGGAGTATCTGTTCGTGTCTCTTTCCAATTTTCTAATCGGATTGTTTGATTTTTACTGTCGAGTTCTGAGAGTTTTCTTACATATTCTAGCTAGAAGGTCTTTGTTGGATAAGTGGTTTGCAGCTATTTTCTCCCAGTCCGTACTTTGCCTCTGCTTCCTCTCTGAGGGGGCTTTTGCAGAGCAAAAGTCTTTCATTGTGATGAGGCCCATCTGACCAGTTTGTTCTTTTGTGGATTGTTTTCTTGGTGTTGATTCTAAAAACTCTTCACCTAGCCCAAAGTCCTGTAGAGTTTCTCCTATTTTTTCTCTAGAGGTTTTATAGTTTGATATTTAGCATTTAAATTGGTCGTCCATTTTGGGTTATTTTTTGCATAAGATGTGAGGTTTATGTCGGGTGTCGTTTATTTGCCTATGGATGTGCACGTGCTCCAGCAGGTTTGTTCAAAAGCCTATGCTTTTTCTATCGAATTGCTTTGCACCTTTGTTGAGAATCGGTTGGCCAGGTTTGTGTGGGTCTGTGTCCAGTTCTCTATTCTGTTCCATTGATCTATCCTTTCTCTAATACCACACTGTTTTAGTAACCCTCCCTGGTGGCGAGGTGGTTATGGGCTCAGCTGCTAACCAAAAGGTCAGCAGTCTGAATCCACCAGCCGCTCCTTGGAAACCCTACGGGGCAGTTCTGCTCTGTCCTACAGGGTCGCTGTGAGTCGGAATCGACCCCACAGCAACAGGTTTGGGTTTTTGTTTGTTTGTTTAACATCGTAGATTCTTCTCACTTTGCTCTTATTTTTTCAGAATAGTTTTAGCTATTTGAGGTCCTTTGCATTTCCATATAAATTTGAGAATAAACTTGTCTATGTCTGCAAAAAAAAACCTCGTGAAGGATTTGATACAAATTGTACTAAATATCAGCTTAAGATTTCAAATTCGAAGAATTTGAAATAATTATGTTACTATGATGCGTCTTTCAATCCATGAACATATTTGTCCATTTACTTAGGTCTTCTTTGGTTTTCTTTGGTCAGCATTTTGTAAATGTCAGCATACAGATATTCTACGCGCTTTGTAGGATTTACACCTAAGTATGCGTTTTATTTGGAGCAATTGCAAATGGTGATGGGTTTTTAATTTTGGTTTCTACATGTTTATTGTTCACATACAAAAGAGAGATTGATATTTGTATGTTGATCTTATATACTGCGACCTTGCTGAAGTCACTTACAAAATTACAGAGTTTTCTTGTAGGTCCTTGGCATTTTCTACTTAGACAATCATGTCGTCTGCAAGTAGAGTTTTATTTCTTCCTTTTTTATCTGTATGCCTTTTATTTCTTGTCCTTCTTCTTCCTCTTTTCACCCCAGCTAGAACTTCCAGTACTGCTTTGAGTAAGAGTGTGAAAATGTACGTATGTAAATCCTTGCCTTGTTCCAGATCCTACAGGGGGAACCGGGAAACATTCAGTCTTTCACCATTTAGCTGTAGGTTCCAGGAAGTGTTTTGCATGCAGTACTTGCTACCATGGACTGCCAAAAGAACGAACAAATTTGTACAACCAGAGTACTCGTTAGGAGCAAGGATGGCGAGACTACATCTCATATACTTTGGACATGTTATCAGGAGGACCCAATCTCTGGAAAAGGACATCATGTTTGGTAAAGTAGAAGGTCAGTGAAAAAGAGGAAGACTCTCAGTGAGATGTATTGACACAGTGGCTGCAACAGTGGGCTTAAGCATAAGAACAATCGTGAGGATGACGCTGGACTGGGCAGTGTTTCGTTCTGTTGTACACGGGGTCGCAATTAGTCGGAACTGACTCAATGGCGCCTAACAACAACTAGTTTCCAAGGAGCCCTGGTGGTGCAGTAGTTAAGTGCTCAGCTGCTAACCAAAACTCGGTGGTTCAAAACCACCAGCCACTCCACAGGAGAAAGATGTGGCAGTCTGCTTCCGTAAAGATTGCGGTCTTGGAAACTCTGTGGGGCAGTTCTATTCTGTCCCATAGGGTGGCAACTAGTCAAAATCTACTAGGCAGCAGTGGGTGGGTACTAGTTACCTATTGCTTCTGTAATGAATTACCATGAACTTAGTGACTGAAAACAACGCAAATTTATTGTCTTCCGGTTCTGGAGGTAAAAGTCTAAGATCGGTGGAGAATGCGTTTCCTTGCCTTTCCAGTTCCTAGAGGGCACTGCGTTCCTTGGCTCACGGCCCCTTCATTGAATCACTCAGCCTCTTGCTTTCATCATTGCATCTCCTATGACTCTGAGCCTCTTGGTCTTCTCTTACAGGGACCCTTGGGTTACATTGGGCCATCCAGATAATCCAGGATAATCACCTCATCTCAAGATCCTTAACTTGATCACATCTGTAAAGTCCCTTTTACTGTGTAAGATAACATGTTCAAAGACTCAGCAAGGACACACGGACATCTTTGGTGCCATCGTTCAGCCTCCTCCACACACTGTGTTACAACTGTCTGTGCGTCAGTCTGCATTGTTCGTCACTGTATCCCCAGCAGCCAGCAGAGGGGTTGGTACACAGTGTGGGCTCAGTAAACAATTCTTGACCAGATAACTGGGTGACAGAGTAAATATTTTTTCCTTATTGTCCTTGGGAAAGTATAAAAGTACAATGTTCAGCATAGGTACAGTGGTTAATTTTTTCTGAACAAAAATAAATAAAATCTCAACAGATGGTCTGATGGACCTTGGCACAGAATATTTGAAATTGTTGTTGTTGTTAGGTGCCATCGAGTCAGCTCCAACTCATAGCAACCCCGTGGACAACAGAATGAAACACTGCCTGGTCCTGCCCCATCCTCACAATCGTTGTTATGCTTGAGCTAATTGTTGCAGCCACTATGTCAACCCATCTCGTTGACGGTCTTCCTCTTTTTCGATGACCCTCTACTTTACCAAGCATGATGTCCTTCTCCAGGGACTGGTCCCTCCTAATAACATGTCCAAAGTATGTGAAACAAAGTCTTGCTTCTAAGGAGCACTCTGGCTGTATTTCTTCTAGGACAGATTTGTTGGTTCTTCTGGCAGTCCATGGTATATTCAATATTCTTCACCAACACCATAGTTCAAAGGCATAAATTCTTCTTCGGTCTTCCTTATTCATTATCCTTATTTCATTGTCTAGCATTCACATACATATGAGAGAATTGAAAATACCACGGTTTAGGTCAAGTGCACCTGAGTCCTCAAAGTTATATCTTTGCTTTTTAACACTTTAAAGAGATCTTTTGCAGCAGATTTGTCCAGTGCAATACATGGTTTGATTTCTTGACTGCTGCTTCCATGGGCATTGATTGTGGAGCCAAGTAAAATGAAATCCTTGACAACTTCAATATTTTCTCTGCTTATCACCAGTTGCGAGGATATTTGTTTTCTTTATGTTGAGGTGCAATCCATACTGTAGGCTGTAGTCTTCGATGTTCAACATTAAGTGCTTCAAGTTCTCTTCACGGTTAGCAAGGAAGGTTGTGTCTGTCATCTGCATATGGTAGGTTGTTAATAAGTCTTCCTCCAATTCTGATGTGTGTTCTTCTTCATATAGTCCAGCTTCTCGGATTATTTGCTCAGCTTACAGATTGAATAATTTGCACATTTCATTATAATACTTTACTTTGTCTTCTTGAACTGCCCTTTGAAATCTTCTGTTCAGCTCTTTTACTTCATCATTTCTTCCTTTCACTTTAGCTACTCTATGTTCAAGAGCAACTTTCAGAGTCTCTTTTGACATCGTTTTTTGTCTTTTCTTTCTTTCTTGTCTTTTTAATGACCTCTTGCTTTCTTCGTGTGTAACATCCTTAACATCATTCCACAACTCATCTGGTCTTCGGTCATTAGTGTTCAATGTGTCAAATCTATTCTTGAGATGCTCTCTAAATTCAGGTGAGATACACTCAATATCATACTTTGGTTCTTGTCGATTTGGTTCTAATTTACTTGTTTCAACTTGAACTTGCATATGAGCAACTGATGGTCTGTTCCACAGCCAGCCTTGTTCCGCTTGATGATACCGAGCTTTTCCATCATCTCTTTCTGCAGATGTAGTCAGTTTGATTCATGTGTATTCCATCTGGGTAGTGCCATGTGTGTAGTCATCATTTATGTTGTTGAAAACATGTATTTGCAATGGAGAAATCCCAGCAGCATACAAGCCACCATAGTATGGCAAACTGACAGACAAGTGGTGGATTTGAAATGAAGTGTTAGGAGATCCCAGGGATAGGTGTTGATTCTACAGATATCCTCATGGAGCAAATACTCATTGCTCTCCAGAATGCTCTCTCTAATTCATAAGTAAAACAAAACAAAAAAAGACCCATTACCATCAAATCGATTCTCACTCATAGCTACCAATTAGACAGAGTAGAACTGCTCCATAGGGTTTCCAAGGAGCAACTGGTGGATTTGAAGTGCTGACCTTTCGGTTAGCAGCCAAGCTCTTAACCACTGTATGGTGCTATCAGTCTTCAGAAGCCAGCAGTTTCTTCTTCTTCACATAAGAATATCTGTCTCCACCTCCTTTTCTTTTCCTTCTTCCTGAACAGTCACTCAGTATCGGTCCACTTTCTCACGGAAGTTGACTTTTGTTGCTGGGCTTCCTCCTCCCCTCACCCCACCCTCAAACAAAGGCTGTAGCAGGGAGATCAGCTTGGGGAGGGCCAAGGAGAGTGAGTTTTGTTGGATTTTTGGATATTAGTTCCTGTGGTTGGCTGAACTATGTAAATGAGACCCTCAGAAGGAGGTGAGGAATTGCCTGAGGTTACACTCCATAGATGCGATTTTTATGGGTAGGGATAGCACCGTGGAGTCACCACCCAAGCCTTTCAACAAGAAGATGACAACGCCTCAAGAGCAGATAACATGCATTTAACAATCCAAGGTCCACCTGTGAGATTTGGTGACCTCGCCTAACGAAAGAACTTTCTTGTAATGGAGAGACAATGAGAGAGGGAGAGCAAGAGAGAAAGAGAGAGAGAGCGGGTTGTGGGGGGTGTTTGTTTTTTATTTTGTTTTGTTATTTTTTTTAACCAAAAAAAAACTATTTTTCACCAGGTGCTCAGTGGACAATTTTTCATTTTGCAGAACCACCCTGGCAGGGCAGAATGTCTAGTATCCCCAGAGTCCTCCCAGGAAATGCTTGTAGCACCCCCAGTTATTGCAAAAACTAAACACCCCCTCCCCCAATGTTCCAAACGTCCCCTAAGGGAGCAAGACTGGTGTCAGAGCCCGGGTTCAAATACTCCAACCAGATGATCTCATTTGACAACAACATATACCATCTCCCTCAGCCCTGGGGACCCACTGACCCTGAAGGGGTGGGTCACACCCCCAGGTGTGTTGGGTCAGCAGAGGCTGAGAACAGTGCAATGGGCAATGGGTGGCAATGAGGACTTGGGGATAGTGTATACTAGGTCCCGATCTGTGACTCCACTGGCAGCAGAGGGCTGGGTGGGCTGGAGGGAGAAGAGTGGAGTAGGGGGTACCACTCAGGGGCCACGTGTGAGAGGACGAAAGCCTGAGCAAGAGCAGTGGCGGGAAGAGTGGTGAGGAGCTGCTATGTTGGACATTATTGAGGATGTCAATGAAGCGTGCTCCTCCCTCATGGCTCATGCTCTGGTCTTGGGCCACCACCGGGAGGTTCCTGTCCCTGGGAGGAAGGCAGCTAGTCCTTGGTCCCAGTCTTACCTTTTCAGCTCACCAAGTGCCTCCAGGGCCCTCCCTGGACTCTCATCTCTGCCCACGTCCCACTCTGCCCCCTGGCTTCCTACTCTGAAAACCACCCACCTATCAGGAAGAGGGGAGCCTGCCCTGAAGTCAGCTGCTTCCCCCTGCCAGGCCACCAAGGGACCCAGGGAACTGACACCACTCCTTCTACCTCCAGTACCTCCACAGAATCCACAAGGGAGTCCAAACATCTCACCTTGGACCTCAGGAGCCTCTGGAAAGCAGCCCACCGTTCCACCCAACTCCTGTGTGCGCCCCCTGTCCCCTCCCTGCTCCCTGCCAGGCCCTTCTTCTCTTCCCATCTGCCCAGCGTTCATTCTTGCTTCTGCCCACCTGCCTGTTTCCCTAATCCAAACCCGCTTCCCTCTGCCCTGAAGTCCTTCACACTGACCTTTAGGACCCCGCCTGCTCTGAATGCCTTCATGTGCACAAGCGCCCCCCTCTGACTCTGGTCTTGGGTTTACTCGTTTTACTCTTTAACCAACTACTGGTATCTGTATGGAGCCTGGTGGTGCAGTGGTTAAGAGCTTGGCTGCTAACCAAGGAGTAGGCAGTTCAAATCCACCAGTTGCTCCTTGGAAACCCTATGAGGCATTTCTACTTGTTCCTATAGGGATACTATGAGTTGGAATCAACTCAACAGCAATGGGTTTTTTCTTTTTCTTTTTTTGGTTTAATATCTGTATAAGAGAACTTGGGTGGTACAAACGGTTAACGCACACTCAGCTGCAAACCCAAAGATTGGAGATTCAAGTCCACCCAGAGGCGCCTTAGCAGAAGCATCTGGCAGTTGCTTCCAGAAAGGTCATAGCCATTGAAAACCTTGTGGAGCACAGATTCTACTCTGACACACATGACATCACTGGGAGTCAGGGTCGACTAGACGGCAGCTGGTAATTTCTGTACATCTCGCTTGCCAGTAGAGGTAGAAACACCTCAGGAATTATTTTTTCCCACGTTTAAGGATCCCCAGCCTAGCTGGAAAGGTGAGCTACAGATCTATGAGCAGCTAGCCACCCATCCAAGTGTCTACATTGGATGTCAGGGGAGAGGTGGCAACAAAGGGCTCTAAAGGATTCAGCCGTGGGCTCGAGGGGAGCCAGGAGTGAGCCCTCCTTCACCAATGGGGTGAACAGGAGGTGGTCAGACCTTCTGACGGAGTCCTCCCACCCACCCCATGCATGCTCATGTGCCCACCATCTCATCTCAGCTTTCCTCCATGCTCACCAGGAGAACACACTCTGGGGTCCCAAGAACGAAGCCTGTAGCCTGCCTGGAGCAGCAGCTTTCCAGAACTGGGGGTCTCAGCAGCTCACCAGGCTCCTCGGAGGATCACGGGTCTCAGAAAAGGAAAATAGAAACAGCTGCCTGTCTGAGGCCACCAGCTCTGCTCCCCAGAGTCTGTGCTTCCAAACTGAAACAGACAGATGGGAGGAGAACCAAGAAAGGAGAAGAAGAAAGTCACGCCGATGGAGGAACCGTGCTGCAAGGGTGTTTCCTTCATGAGCCCACCCCCTTCTGGTCGCCTGCGTCTCCTGCAGGCTGCCCTGGACACACCCACAGCCCCTGCCAGAGGAGGAACCTCAGCTTTCACGGAGGGGCCCTCTGTTATCAGACAAGGTGAGGCTGCCGACCTTTGGACAGAGGCTGACGTCACCTTACAGAAGGTTCCAGGGCCAGCGTGTGTGGGGTCGTTTTCCCAGCCCCGCTGGTAATTACCGTCCTGCAAGCCAAAGTACTCACCCGCTTGAGCGAGGCCCCAGCCACAGCCCTCTCCAGCTATGCAAAGCATTATTTTCCCAGACAGTATTATGCCATTTGAAGAAGAGTTTGGATAATATGAAATTCTCTTTCTTAACTCCAGAGAAAATAAACATATTTTGACGTAATACAAGCCAAAAATGTGTCTCCAAATATTCCTATCAGTGTGCTGCTGTAGATCAGTGGGACGGAAGGAAGGACGCCCAGGGGAACTTCACACTTCTCCTTCTGTCTCTTTACTCTTCTCCCCAGGTGTGGTAGACCCCACGATCCAACGCCTTATGGATAACCAGTAAACCGTGTGCTGGAATCAAACAGGTGTTGTCACCCCAAAGCTCAGGAGCAACGTGAATCAGACCTCCAATGTGCAAATGTCAGACCAAACCTCGCAGTCTTCCTGACATTCAACCGTCTAAGCGAAGCCAAAGTGTTATTCCAGAACTAACTTCCTTCCTGTCCTGGCCAACAAAGGGGGGCTTCCTAGATTCTGGTCTGGTTCCCTAATGAGCTCTTCCTTCTACCCGTGTATGTCAGCCATCTAGTGCCGCTATAACAGAAATACCACAAGGGGGTGGCCTTAATGAACAGACACTTATTCTCTCACAGTTTAGGAGGCTGGAAGTCAGAATTCAGGGCACCGGCTCTAGGGGAAGGCTTTCTCTCTCTGTCGGCTCTGAGCGGAGGTTCTTGTCTCTTTTTAGCTTCTTTTCCTCGGTTCCTTGGCGACCACGTATGTATCTTCCTCTCCATTTGCACTTCCTTGCTTAATCTGTTCTTTATATCTCAAAAGAGATTGACTTAAGAAACACCCAACGCTAATACTGTCTCCTTTACATAACAAAGACAACCCGGTCCCAATTAGGACTATAACCACAGGAACAGGGGTTAAGATTTACAACACATATTTTGGAGACGCAATTCCATCCCTTACACCATGGGTCAGACTTTGGTGGTGGCTAGTTCCTAGGACTGCAGGACAAAGGACCACAAACTGAGTGGCCTGTAAGAACAGAAAGTTGGTGTCTCACAGTTCTGGAGGCTGGGAGTCGAAATCAGGGTATTGATGGGGCCACGCTCCCTCCCAAGGCTCCGGGAGAAGATCCTTTCCCACCTCTCCCGGCTTCTGGAAGCTCCAGGCACTCCTTGGCTTTCAGCTGCAGTGTAACTGTTACCGCGTGACCGTCTTCCCTCTGCCTCTCTGTGTCTCTGCGTCTCCTCTCTTTTATAAGATGGGATGAGGACCCACCTTGCTCCAGTGTGACCTCCTGTGAACTAATTACATCTGCAAAGACCCGATTTCCAAATAAGATCCCATTCACAGGCATCAGGGGTTAGGACTTCAACATAAACTTTTGAGGACACAATGAGACCCAAGGAGCCCTGGTGGGGCAACGGTTAAGCCACCCAGTGGCTCTGCGGGAGAAGGACCTGGTGATCTGCTCCCGTAAAGATTACGGCCAAGCAAACCCTATGGGTCAGTTCTACTTGTCCCGTGGGGTCGCTATGAATCAGAATCGACTCAAAGCCAACAACAACAACACAGTGCAACTTGTAACAGGTGGTGTACGTGGCGTTCTCCGCCCGTACAAGCAAACTCTGCTCAGCCCACCCATCCTGTGCCAGATTCACATGCTGCTAAGCCCGTGGACCACAAATAGGCTCCCGTGCAGCTCCATGCCATCGGCCGAGGCTGCACGGAGTAGTGTGTTGGGAAGAAACCTGAGACAAGGTCCTGAGACATACGGGTGACATCGCCAGGCATAGAGAGTGGGGAGTGGGGACCACGTCATGCCAAGTGACTGAGAGGACTCTGCAGCATCCTGGTTAGGGGGCCCGTGGTCTGTAGGCTATTTGTCCAGTGTTGGGCCAAAACCACTCGTTTCCACTTCCCGGGGTTCGCAGCACCTCACTCGTCAGTATCATGCAGAAGTCCGGAGCGCATATTCCTGGAGCCTCTCTGCACAAACAGGCTGAGGCTGGACGCAGAGTGGGAGGAGGTGAAGGGAGCCGTCACTCACTGCAGCCAGCTGGTTTCCCTCCCTCTCGGCGGGAAGCGAGCGTGTGACCACGTGGAGGGTCCTGGCAGTGGCTACCTGACATGTCTGTGTTTAGTGAAGGTTCTTCTTTTGGGGTCAGGGAAGGGTGGCCACTGTTGGATTTTCCCCTCTTGTCCTTTAATCTTTATGTTCTTTCACAGCTCCTGAAGTGCCCACAGATCATCTGGGTAGAATGTTTACCAGGCACTTGGCTGCCTCCCTCCCGTCCCCCCTGGCCTGGCCTCACCCACCCCCAGAACCTCCAGTGAAACCTCTAATGAGTCCAAGCAGATAGCTCCCTGCTGTGAAGCCACCAACAAGTCCCAGCGACTCTTCCCAGTGGCCGGGAAATGCGTCCACACCGGTCATTAACACTGGACTGCACCTGAGGCCCGTGACCCCGCAGATGAGCATGCAAGCCTGTCGCCACGTTCAGCTCTCTGTTTCCTCAGGGATGGTGTTTATGGAGGCAGTCAGAGTTCGTGCGGGAAGCCTCAGGCGCCACAAGTGTAGAAGGGTGGATTTATACACTCTGCCGTTGTCCCATCGCAAGACTGCGGAAGGCCCTGTGTCTACAGGACTTGGCGGCGTTCCTGAAGGGTTAACTCCTCTTGGTGTCTGACGCCTGACCTGATGAGGTGAATGAACCAAGGCGTGGGGGTTTCATATTCAGTGGAAACAGCACGGGGCTAGAAGCAGAGGGTGAAGCTCTACATCTTGGAGTCCCTGGGTGGGGCAAACGGTTAATGCGAGAGGCTGCTGACCGAAAGGTTGAAGGTTCAAGTCCACCCAGAGACACCTCAGAAGAAAGTCCTGCTGATCTGCTCTTGAAAAATCAGGCATTGAAAACCCTATGGAACACATTTTTACTCTGACACACATGGGGTCGCCATGAGTCAGAGTCGACTAGACAACAACGGGTTTGCTGTTGGTTTATGAAAGGCTTGGAATCCCTGGTTGGTGCAAATGCTTAACATGTTCAGCTACTAACCAAAAGGTTGGAGGTTCGAGTCCACCCAGTGGCACCTCAGAAGAAAGGCCTGGTGATATAGTCCTGAAAAATTGATGTCATTAGGTGCCGTCGAGCCAGTTCTGACTCATAGTTACCATACAGGATGAAGTAGAACTGCCCCAGAGGGTTTCCAAGGAGCAGCTGGTGGGTTTGACCTTCTGGTTGCAGCCTGAGCTCTTAACCACTGCACCACCAGGGCTCCAAAAATTTTCCACTGAAAACTCCATGGAGCACAGTTCTGCTCTGACACACATGGGGTCACCACAAGTGGGAGCTGACTCGACAACAGCTGGTTCCTGGGTTCTGCATCTTGGAGGTCCGTCCACTTATTCTACCTGAATCTCTTTTCTCACCTACAAAATGAGGGTGACAGTCTTGTTGTGAAGACTCATTGAGATGTTATCAAAACTTCTTAAATTCATATCGCTCAACAGCTATACAGATGTAAGGACAATCTGCCTGGTCTGGACATACGTTCTCATTAAATTCCAGTATCCCCTAGATTTAACGTACCTTCAACAAGATTTACAATTTGACCAACTTTACTCCCTGTTCATGAGAGACGGTTGTTTTTATTCCCTCCTTTTTTTTTTTTATAGCCCACAGATTTCCCGTCATGAGTTACTGCCTTTGTGTTTTAAATTCCACAGCACCTGAAGGACAGCATGTTGGTAACCAGACACTCTGACTTGCAACTGCCAGAATCTACGTTCCCAGTCCTCCGTGCACCTGCCGGCTGAGCAGCACTGTTTGTAAGCGGGCCCACAAGAATGCTTCTTTCTGCCCCAGAATGTTCTTGAGTTTGCACTCGGTGAGGGATAAGGAGAGTCCTTGGGTGGTGCCAACGGCTAAGCGCTCAGTTGCTGACTGAAAGGTTGGTCGTTTGAGTTCACCCAGAGATGCCCTGGAAGAAAGGCCTGGTAATCTACAATCGGCCACTGAAAACCCTATGCAGCACAGTCCCGCTCTGAATCACTTGAAGTCACCGTGAGTCAGAGTTGATTCAATGGGAATTGGTGTTTTTTGGTTGTTTTTTTTAATTGTACTTCAGGTGAAGGTTTACAGAACAAATAGTTTCTCATTAAACAGTAGTACACATATTTTTTATGACATTGGTTAACAACCCCACAACATGTCAACCCTTTCCCTTCTCGATCTTTTTTTCTTTTTTTTGGTGAAAATATACGGAGCCAAAGATACACCATTTCAAAAATTTCTGCATGCACAGTTCAGTGACATTGACTGTGCTTTTCCTATTGTGCTGCTATTCTCACTTTAGAGGAAGGTTTACAGAACAAAATACTTTCTCATTAAACGGTTAGTACGCATGTTGCCCTATAACAATGGTTAACAACCTCACTACACATCAACACTGTCCTTACTCAACCTTGAGTTCCCTATCACCAGCTTTCCTGTCCCCTTCTGCCTTCTAGTCCTTGTCCCTGGACTGCTGTGCCTCATTAGTCCTGTTTTGTTTTATGGGGCTGTCCAATCCCCGGCTGAACGGTGAACGTCAGAAGTGACTTCACCACTGAGCTAAAAGGGTGCCTGGGGGCCATACTCTCGGGGTTTCTCCAGTCTCTTTTAGGCCAGTAAATCTGGTCTTTTTTGTGTGTGTTAGAATTTTATTCTACATCCTTCTCCAGCTCTGTCCAGAACCCTCTGTTGTGATCCCACTCACAGCAGTCAGTGGTGGTAGCTGGGCACCATCTAGCTGTACTGGACTCAGTCTGGTGGAGGCCTTGGTAGCTGTGGTCCATTAGGCCTTTGGGCTAATCTTTTCCTTGTATCCTGTTGTCTTCATTCTCCCTTGCTCCCGAAGGGGTGAGACCAGTGGAGTGTCTTAGATGGCTGCTCACAGGCTTTTAAGACCCAGATGCTACTCACCAAGGTAGAATGTAGAACATTGTCTTTATAAGCTGTGTCATGCCAATTGAGCTAGATGTCTCCCGAGACCATAGTCCCCACAGCCCTCCGCCCAGCAATGCAGTCCCTCAGGGAGTTTGGATGTGTCTACGGAGCTTCCATGACTTTTCCTTGTACAAGTTGTGCTGGTTTCCCCAGTATTGTGTACTGTCTTACCCTTCACCCAAGATACCACTTCTCTATTGCCTATTTAGTATTTCCCCCCCACCCCTCCCATCCCTGGTAACCAACAAAGATTGTTACATTTTGTGTGTGAACTTTTTCATGGGTTTTTACAATAGAGGTCTCATGCAATATTTGTCCTTTTGTGATTGACTTATTTCACTCAGCATAATGTCCTCCAGTTTCATCCATGTTATGAGATGCTTCACAGATTGACCATTGTTCTTTCTCGTTGCGTAGGACTCCACTGTGTGTATGGACCACGGTGTGTTTCTCCATTCGTCTGGGAGCTGGTGAGTTTTTAAGGACAGTCGTTGTTAGTTGCCACTGAGTTGTCGCTGACTCATGGTGACGCTGTGTGTAACAGAACGAAACGCTGCCTCGTCTGCACCATCTTCAAAATCACTGATGCGTTTGAGTCCATTGTGGTGGCCATCATGTCATTCTAAAGGACAAGGGACGCTTATCCTAATATTTTTACTGTGAGAGCGAGAATTTAAACTTAGGCCAGGTGATCTGAGTTGTCAAGTGGGTGTAACACCTGCTAAGTGAAGGGGGACAGAAACAATAAGTCCCGCCCATCTCTTCACTCACAGACTGTGCACGGAAGCACGCCACCGCACCAGCCGCCAGGCCCTACAGGGCACAACACAGCGCGGCCAGCAGAGACTGTGCGCCCCAAACCATGCATTCTGTCCCCTGGCTGTTTCCTCTGCCTCCTGCCTCTCGTGCCCGAGGTTTCTCTGTAAAGCCGTGGGTGCAACACACATCTGCATTGTTGGATCTGTGAGTCTCCTCTGCCCTCCTCCTCTACTTCTGCCCCTCGGCTCCTGGGGCCTTTTCCTCCTGGTGCCAACACTCTAAGAAGCCTGTGAGCTACCACTTCCCTCTTATATTGCTGTTGTTCTCGTGAGGTGCTGTTGAGTCAGTTCCAACTCATAGCGACCCTATGTACAACAAAACACAACACTGCCCAGTCCTGTGTCATGCTCACAATCGTTGTTACGCTTGAACCCATCGTTGCAGACACTGTGTCAATCCATCTCCTTGAGGATCTTCCTCTTTTTCGCTGACCCTTTATTTTACCAAGCATGATATCCTTCTCCAGGGACTGGTCCCTCCTGATAACATGTCCAAAGCAACTGAGACGTAGTCTTGCCATCCTTGCTTCTAATCAGCATTTAGGCTGTACTTCTTCCAAGATAGATGTTAGTTTTTCTGGCAGTCCATGGTATATTCAATATTCTTTGGCAACCCCATAATTCAAAGGCCTCAGTTCTTCTCTGGTCTTCCGTATCTATTGTCCAGCTTTTCACATGCATATGAGACTATTGAAAATACCATGGTTTAGGTCAGGCGCACCTTAGACCTCAAAGTGACATCTTTGCTTTTTAACACTTTAAAGAGGTCTTTTGCTGCAGATTTGTCCAATACAATACATGGTTTGATTTTTTGACTGCTGCTTCCATGGGTGTTGATTATGGATCCAAGTAATGTGAAATCCTTGACAATGTCAATCTTTTCTCCATTTATCATGATGTTGCTTATTGGTCCAGTTGTAAGGATTTTTGTTTTCTTTATGTTGAGATGTAATCCATACCGAAGGTCGTAGTCTTTGATCATCATTAAGTGCTTCAAGTCCTCTTCACTCTCAGCAAGCAAGGTTGTGTCATCTGCATAATGCAGGTTGTTAATGAGTCTTCCTCCAATCCTGATGCCATGTTCTTCTTCATATACAGGTATTCCCTGACTTACGATGGGGTTCTGTCTTAGTTATCTAGTGCTGGTATAACAGAAATATCATAAGTGGATGGCTTTAACAAGGAGAAATTCATTCTCTCATAGTCTAGGAGGCTAGAAGTCCAAATTTAGGATCTCTTCCAGTCGGTTGGCCAGATAGCTGTCTTCCAAATTTCTTGGCATAGACAAGTGAGCACCTCCAGTGCTGCATCCCTTTGTTGAAGCATCTCAGTTGGTGTCTGTCAGCTGCTGGAGCCTTGTTTTCTGCCATTGCCTTCAATGCAGCTTGGATTTCTTCCTTCGGTACCATCATTTCTTCATCATATGCTACCTCCTGAAATGGTTGAACGTCAACCAATTCTTTTTCGTACGGTGACTCTGTGCATTCCTTCTATCTTCTTTTGATGCTTCCTGCATCATATATGCCATCCTGAAATTATGTGCAAATCCCTGTGCTAACCCTACCTGGCTGTCTCGTGTTTGAGTCCATGTTTCTGATGCATTGGTGTTGGACGTATCATAAAACCTACCCTCTTTGACAACTCTTAGCGCAACAGATATTTGGAAGTGCCACAGTGAGCCAAACACTTGGGAAGGTGTTGGAGACAGAAAGATGGAGAAGACACAGCTGCTGTTGTGGGGACCCACCACACAGTAGGCAGGGTCCAAGCTTGGACCACAGAGTCTGCATCCACAGAGTAGGTTACTCCAGGACCACACCAATGCGTGGAAAGCAGCAATGACATGTGCAGTCCCTTGTGGAAGAAAACAATGAAACCTGGTGCTATGTATGGGATTTAGAACACAGACTGTCAGGATTCTTGTTACTCAAAAACATTAGACTGTGGTAGATGATCACGAGAATTCTTCATCTTAACAGCATCAGGACAGCCTGGGTCTGTGGTTGTGAATACTTGCATCTTTAAGAAAACTCCCTAAGTACATTACTGAACCCTTTATATCAGCTGAAACCATTTTAAATCATCAATCACTTTCACACTAACCAGGCCTTCTAACGCCCCGTCATAGCTGAAGAGTGTTTCTAAAGCATTTGAAACAACTGAAAGGCAAATGGCTCTTAATAACTTTAACTGGAAAGTTAACACTCAATGTATTGGCTCTAAACTAATTCTTATCTTTTCCAAGAAAATTGTCCTATTCCAAGAAAAATTGGATGGTGTCCAGTTGCTCTTGGCTTGTCTAATAATACGTAAAGAAGCTAAAAAATAAAAACCTTTATTTTGAAATCTGTTTTGTTCATTTGCTTGCTGTTTGTCTCTCCTTCAATATTGCTGGCAAGAACCACAGGTCATATGATCTGTCCATCAGTCTTAAAGGGAAACTCTTAACTCTGACCTTATTTTTTTTCCTGAATTAAATAGGGCTTATAGGTTTTTTGTATGATCTGCCTAGTGCACGGTGCATAATAAGAAATTCTCACAGATGGATTTTCTAATTAATTCACTCATTTATTCAATGAATATTGATCAAGACCCTATGTGTGCCCATACTCCCTCGGCACTCTCCGTCCAATGCTGGGGACTTCATGACCTCAGCCAGTGATGAACAGGGAGCTGGATGTGGGCACCCACCTCTTTTCACTCCAGGGAGATGTGACCCTGAGGCATGGTCTACACCAGCTCCAGGAGTTCCCAAAGGACTGCCCCCGGTGTCCACAGTCAGCTCCCGGAGTTCCCAACGGCCTGCCCCCTGTGTCTGCAGTGGTAACCTGCCCAGCAGCAGGCTGTCCGTGGGCTTCCTCCCCTTCCCTGCCTCCCTTCCCCATCACCTACTGGTGCCTCCAGGGTCACCTCCCAGAGACACTCCTCACACTCAGTCCTTTGGCTTGGGGGCTACTTCTGGGCGAACGCTAGGCAGCCAGGAGGCGCCAGAGGCCCTGCGAGCCAGCATGGATGCCAAGCTGCCCTTGAGGAGCTTACACTGTGGCCGGGGAGGCAGACAAGGAACACACACATTGTGTCACATGGGAAGTGGTGATGGATGCTGTGAAAGAAATGATGACATGTGGGATAGGGAACGGTGGGGGCCGGGGGTGAGCGGCGTGCTCCGAGCTCATGGTGACGTTGCTGAGTGACATCTGCAAGCCGGGAGGACATTAGAGTGAGAGCGTTCCAGAAAGAGGAAGAGAACCAAGGCCTTGAGACCGAAGCGTGTTTGCAGGGGTTGAAGGAGGTCAGTGAGTCAGGATCCTGCTCAGGTGGGAAACGTCGCATCCACTTACATCTCATCAGTGAAACCACCATACGCCAGGCTCACAGCCCAGGAGGCAGAGAGTACCTGCAGGTCACTAGGGGCCATGGCTGCTGTCACCCTGGTCTTTGCCACCTGCCCAGAGAGCTCACGGGGAGATTGGGCTTGCACCCGGAGCCGGCCATGAGCTCAGAAAGCTCCAGAGCTGGCCCCGCCTGCTGCGGGTGGCTCCAGGCTGGCCTTGCTGCTGGGCTGGTGATCCGGGAGGACACAGCAGTGAGGCCACCACACTTGGCCAGCCGGCCCCTGCAGGCCCGTGGGCGTCTGCTGTGCTCTCCCTCCGGACCTGGGCTTCCTCGTGTCCACGGTTCCCCTTAGCACCCACAGTGCCCCCTCTGCCAGGCAGTGTGATGAGCCACATCCAGCACAAATACCACCGAGGGACACAGGCTGCCCCTGTCAGCACCAGTAAAAGCAGCTGGAGCATCCCGGTGAGGACCAGCCCCTCAGCCCGGGGGCCTCCACAAGCTCCCGCCCTGCAAATGGGCTGGGCGACCCAAGCCCCCAGGACACAGGGCTCAGCTGCTCTGGGGCTCAGGGGCTGCTTGGGGGGCCATGAGCTGCTTCGGGGGCCCATCACTTTCCCTTTGTTTGCATGACACCCCAGGCCCTGTTCCTCTCCCCTCCCAGCAGGGAAAGGAAACCTTGCCCAGGAGAGAAGTGCCCCTTATCTGAGGCAGGAACCGCAGCAGGGATTCCAGCTGGAGATAGGCAGAGCCTGGCTTTCATCACGGCTCGCTCAGTGGGCCTTACTGGCAACAGGCCCTGCCGGCCTCTGCTGGCTGTCGCTTGCTCTGCGGCCTGAGGGTGGCCCCAGGTGAGCACCAGGGCCGATGCTCTTTAAACCAAGGTAAACAAAGGTGCTTCCTTAAAAGAGACCACGCAAATGCGCTTGTTCTGTTTTTCTCAAGGGCTTTGTTCCTTTGGGTTCAAAGCATTTTCTGATTAAACACTGCCCCGATTTTAAAGTTGGAGGAAAAGACCTTCTAAGGTCTTTTTTTTTTTTTTATCATATTTTGACTCGCCCCCCCCAACACGCTTCCACTGGATTAAATCCCATCTTGGGGTGGGTGGCACCTGGGACTGAGCCCTCCCTGCAGTCTGCACGTGGTGGGAGCCACCCGGTTTCAGGGCTAACTCAGGGCTCATCTTAAACTCAGCCAGCCTCAGAGGGTCAGGACTGAATGTTTTTCCTCCGAGATGGAGCAGAATGTAAAGCACCTGGACAAAGCCACGCCAGCCCCTCCACAGTCGTCATACCAGGAACGGCAGCCCAGCCACGGGGTGTGGGCTCAGAGCCCAGCATGGCCAGCTCTGGGCTGAATGCAGCCAGTGCAGCGTGGGCAGGGTGAGGGTGCACGGGGCCCCCAGGCGCGTGTGTGCATCCCGGTCACACCGCCAAGCTGAGCCCAGCCGAGACGCAGCTTCCTGAGGATCAGTAACTCCCTCCGGGGTTCTTTCCTTCTTTGATGCCATCTGTTGTGGGTTGAGCTATGTTCAAGTTCTAACCCCAGAACCTGTGAACGTGACCTTGTTTGGAAACAGTCGTTGCAGATGTTACCAAGTTAATATGAGGTCAACAGGAAAAGCAAACAAAGCCCGTTGCTGTCAAGTCAATCCTGACTCATAGCGACCCTACAGGACAGAATAGGGCTTCCGAGAAGCCCTGGTGGCACAGTGGTTAAGCCTTTGGCTGCTAACCCAAAGGTCGACAGTTGGAATCCACCAGCCACTCCTTGGAAACCCTATGGCACAGTTCTACTCGGTCCTCTAGGGTCACTATGAGTCGGAATCGACTCAACGGCAATGGGTTTGGCTTGATCAATCTTTATGGTAACAGTTTGCCAGATCTTTCTCTCAGGGAGCTGCTAGGGGTTCGAACTGCCAGTCTTCAGGTTAGCAGCCGAGCGCTTGACCACTGCACCACCAGGGCTCACTGAGGTCAGTAGTTGGACCCTAATCCAGTCTTACCGGTGTTCCTAAGGAGGCGGAGGATTTGGACAGGGAGGCACAGGGGTCATGACAACGGGGCAGAGGCTGGAGTGACACTCTATCTCCAAGCTAAGGAACATCCCCGCCACCAGACGCTGCAGGAGACCAGGAGGATCCTCCCCAGAACCTTCCGAGGGAGCACAGCCCTGCTGAGGCCTTGATTTCCGCCTCCCGGCCTCCGCCGTCTTAGGCCCCCGACTCTGTGGTACTTGGTTACTGCAGTCCTAGGAGACCAACAGCCATCTGACCCCTCTTCCACCTTTGGGAAAGATCAAGGCACTTCTGTAGCAGCCAGTTCTCTGGAGAGATGAGAAAAAGAAGTAAATCTTTGGTGCCAGTCACCTCATCACCTTCCATTTGTTCTGAGGAGTCTACACATGCAGAGACCTCAAGAAAAAGAAGACACCCTGTCCTTGTGGGTGTCATTAATAACGTTAATGATGGCAGGTTCAATAATAGCACGATACGATATATGATACCAGAAGCAAACCAAACCCACTGCCGTCAAGTTGTATATATGATACAGTACCGTATATCCAATAAATGAAGTGATATGATATAAATAATGTTGACGACAGCAGGCACTATTCAGATCATGGGTTTGCTGTTGATTAGGTGCATAACTGTAGGCAAGTTCACCTCGCTGTGCCTCAGTTTGCCCATCTGTAAAATGGCAAAACTACAGCACCTCCTTCACTAACGGCTGTCTCGCCGGCCATGAATTAAGCGTGTCCGCGCCTGAGCAGAGGTCAGAGCTCATGAAGCGCACGGCTGGTAACAATTGCCCTTTGCCACGCGGCCACCCCGCCGGGGAGGCTGCTCCACGCGGTGGGGGCTTCCCACCAGGCAGTGGGGGGCTTTCTCCGTGGGACCCTCTACCTCACCGCAGGAAGGCCTCTCCACTCCATAACTCTTCGGGGCCTTTGCAGGGGGGGTGACAGCGAGGATGATGGAGCCGGATTCCCAGGGGTGACGCGGATGGTTGGAAGGACTTCAAAGGCAGGAATCAAGGTCGTCCGGAGCCCTGGGCTGGAGGAGCCGATGAACGCAGGCAGATGAAAGCAGGCGGCTGACCCGGGCCGGGCTCCGCGGAGTGACGGGGTCGCGGAGGGAGCACGGGGCGCGGGGTGCAGGAGACCGAACACCTCCCCAGGCAAGGAGCGCTAGTCCTGCTGTAACAGTCTGCACACGGGCGGTAGTGAGATGTTAAAGACAAAGAGCCTAGGCTTCAAAAGGAGAAAAAAACCTGACCTTCCCTAAGCATCCGCTGTATCACATTCACTTTGTTGGTAAAGATCCCCCTCTCATCCCCACTTTGCGGAGGAAGAAATAGAGGCACAGGCGGGTTATGCGGCTAGTCCAAGATCATAGGCTCGTGCAAGGGGGGCCTGGGGTCCGTACACAGGCTTGGTGTTCTCGAAACCCTGTGCTTTCCCACGTGCGCTTTGCCGGGAGCGCCCAGCCTTCGGTGTCCTCGAGACCTCGGGAACCGTCCGAACACACCCGATGGCTGGGATTGGCGGGGCAGAGAAAAGGCACTTCTAACAACCAGCCCCGAGGGTTTTCCAATACTGTTGGACGGGTGAGCGTGCTTGGAGGGGAGACACACACGGCACACACACACACCACACACATACCACACACACACCACACACACACCACATACACACCACACACACCACACACCACCCATCCACCCCCCACACACACGCCACACCCACCACGTATCACACCCACCACACCACACACACATACACACCCCACACCACACACACACCACACACCACCCACACCACACCACATCAAACACACACCACACACACATGTCACACCCCACACACCCCACACACCACCCACACCACACCCCACACACGTACCACACCCACCACACCACACACACATGCACACCCCACACCACACAACACCACACACCACCCACACCACACATCAAACACACACCACACACACACACGCCACACCCCACACACACACCACGCACACACCACACCCCACACACACGCCACACCTAACAACAACAACACATTTTAACTGATACTTGGGGCCAGTCTTGCTGGCTCGGCATGGCCATAAGGCCCGAGACTCCTAAGAACTGCCCTTGTTTTTATTAGTTTTAGCAATTGCTATATTCCAGGCACTCTGATGAGCACTTTCTTGCATTTTCCCATGGGTTATTGTTATGGATTTAATTGTGTCCCCCAAAATAGGCGCTGGAGTCTTCGCCCCTCTTCCGGGGGATGTGACCCCCTTTGGGAATAGAACTCTCTTGGTTACGTTAAAAGGTCACGTCAGCGTAGGGTGTGTCTTAAACCTATTCAGTTCCGAGGGATAAAAAGAGCAGATCAGACACAGAAGCAAGCAACCGGGAATGGGGGTAAGATAGGGGCAGTGCCGAGATCTCCCAGGAATGCCGAGAACGCTGGAGAAGCTGAGACAAGAATCTTCCCCTAGAGCAGACAGAGAGAAAGCCCTCCCCTAGAGCCGGCACCCTGGACTGGGACTTCTAGTCTCCCAAACTGTGAGAAAATCAGTCTCTGTTCATTAAAGCCGCCCAGCTGTGGCATTTCTGTTACAGCAGCACTAGGTACTGAGACAGTCATGGTCCACGAGGTGGACACGAAGCCCACTTCACGAGGGAGAAACGCAGATGCAGAAGAGGTAAGTGGCTTGTCTAGAGTAAACAGCTAACACACGGCAGAGCCAGGCAGTTCAAGAGTCGGACTTGAACCCAAGTCTGTTGGACTCCAAAACCTGTGCTCAGAACCACGAAGTAAACCTGCTTCCATGAGTGAGAATATCACAGGAGGGGGCGCTTCCCAGCACGTGCACCTTTAACTCTAGTGAGAAACCCAGTCACCTGGCTCTGTGTCCAGTCCTGTCGGGGGGATTCGATGGCTGGAACCAATTCCTTCATTCCTGAAACCCTGGTGGTGCAGTGGTTAAGAGCTACAGCTGCTAATCAAAAGTCCCGCAGTTCGAATCCACCGGGCGCTCCTAGAAAACTCTATGGGGCAGTTCTACTCTGTACTATAGGGCTGCTATGAGTCGGAATCGACTTGACGGCAATGGGTTTGGTTGTTTTGGCGCTGCTCCTGCAGGTCTCCTCTGTCTCCTGGGGGGGTGACGTGGAGGTGGCGCGGTTTAGATTGGGTTGGTGCACGCACAGTCCTCAGTGCCGAGCCTGGCACGCCGTGGGCGCCTGCACCGCCACGGCTGACAAGGCGCATCTTGATGAGAAATTCACTTTCATACTGCCCACGGCGCAATGTCTTGCACACAAAATGACCTTTGGGGTCAAACGTGACATTTTCTAAGCTTTCTCTGGTAGAAACTATGCAGTTCACTGTCACAGCAATGACAGGGTGTGTGCATGGGGTGTGGCCTGGTCAGGGCGCAGTCACAGCAATAAGAGAGTGTGTGCATGGGGTGTGGCCTGGTCAGGGCGCAGTCACAGCAATGACAGGGTGTGTGCCTGGGGTGTGGTCTGTTCACGAAGGTCTGCTGACTACATTTGCACCCATCGTCTGCTGGAGCCCTTTCAAATGTCTCTTCTCAGCTGTCAGCGGGTTAGCACGGCTCCCCCATGGAACCCCGGTGAGGGTGTGCCTTGTCTCTGAGCAGAATTAACATGTGATTGATGTTTAGTCCTGAAAGAAAGAGACCCGCTTTCACAAAAGCATTCATGCTGTGACGAATTGCAATATCTTCTGAAATAGCCCAAATATAATTACAACGGAGACAGGCGGCATGTCACTTCTATTCTGCGTTATAAATCAATTAGGCGTCCTCAGCAGAAGGACAGTATAATATATGGCCTTTGGGTATGGCACTGCTGAGTCCTGACCCCTGTCAGTTTTCAGGACAGTGGTTGGCCTCAGGTGGTCCAGCACAGAGGTGAAGCTGGGAACCATAACAAAAAAATAATAATAATTTCCATCCAGTCTACTCCAATTCATGATGACCCCATGTGTGTCTGAGGAGTACTGTGTCCATTGGGTTTTCAATGGCTGATTTTTCAGAAGTAGATAGCCAGGTCTTTCTTCCAAGGGCATCTCTGGGTGGACTCAAACCTCTAACCTTTTGGTTAGCAGCCAGGTGATTAACGGTTTGCACCACCCAGAGATGCCCAAGCAAGCACCCAGAAGGTAAAGTTTAGAGACCCAAATCTGCAGAGAAGCCGAGAAGTGACGAAACCTTTCCGTATGAGACACCAGTCCTCACGGAAGGAAGAAACTGAATAAACCACAGCGGGGCCTGCGCTAGAGAGTTTGGATGCACAAGACAAGGCAGGAGTTCATTCAGCAGGACGGAGTCTGGACCAGAAGAGCTGCAGGAGAGGGGCCGGGCCAGCGGGCCCATCTCTCCTGCCTGTTCTCGGGTGGGCTGGAGCAGGTCAGCCAGAGCCCGCAGGGACAGCGGCAC
>NW_004443938.1:3211547-3214449 GCF_000243295.1 Trichechus manatus latirostris | reverse complement strand
GCTGTGGGTGGGAGAGATGGGCTGGAGCAGGTCAGCCAGAGCCCGCAGGGACAGCGGCACCGCTTCGGCAGGAGGAGGGCAGGGACAAAGCCAGGCAATGGCCGACAGCTCCTGCCTGCGCCTCTGGTCCCTGCAGGCTAACCTCACAGCAAAGCCTCTGTGGAAACAAGTGTGGCGTCTTCGTCAGAGAGGCCCCAGCCCTGAGCCCCCAGCCCTGAGCCCCCCTCCTTCTCAGCGTCCTCTCCAGCCTATGAGCCTTGGCTCACGGGCTCCTGCGCCCAGGCTCTGTCTGCAGACTTCTCCGGTCTGACCTCCTGGCGCTGGCATCCTCCTCCAGACCGCACACCACAGCCACCAAGGGTGAGGACCCTTCCACCCACCCCTGGCCTTGGGACCAGGGAGACCGGGTGCTCCGCAGATCGCTGCAGGGTAGCCTTGTTGTTAGGTGCTGTGGAGTCGGCGCCGACCCGTGGGGACCCCATGTGCGACAGAGCCAAACGCCGGCCCATCCTGCGCCATGTTCGTGATCGTTGCTGTGCTCCAGTCCATTGTTGCAGCCACTGTGCATTTTGTCTCCCCACCTGGGGGGCCCATCTTCCAGCACTATAAGGAACAACAGTATGTTGTGTTCCATAGGGTTTTCATTGGCTAATTTTCAGAACTAGATCTCCAGGCCTTTCTTCCTAGTGATCTTAGTCTGGAAACTCTGCTGAAACCTGTCCACCGTGGGTGACTCTGCTGGTATTTCAGATATCAGTGGCAGAGCTTCCAACATCCCAGCAACATTCAAGTCCCCGCATCTGACACACTGACAGGTGGGGAGCGGGCCATAGCCTACCTAGGACGGAAGTGCTGGAAGTGCTCACTCAGCAAGGGCTGAGCCGTGGGGGCGCTACCTCCCCAGGCCCACCCCCTCGTCACCAGCCCCTGCCCCGGCTCCCTTATCCTCCCCTCATCCAACAACCCAAGGTAATGTTGGCACAGCGGGGGTCGGGGACTGCTTTACCACTCAGCCCCAGAGAGCCTGGAGGGCTGGTTATGGAACAGGACAGCCCTTAGACTTGGGACGCCGCCTGTAAGCCCAGGCCGGGTATGGGACAAGACAGCCCTTAGACTTGGTACCCTGCCCGTAAGCCCAGGCAGCCCTGTCCTAGCTCCTCCAGCAGGTGGGAGATGGAGCGGGGGCTGGACAGGACAGGTGGGCTGGATGAGCAACTCTGAGCAGGTATGGAGGGAGAAAAGGCTGCCGGGGCAGATGGGTGGACAAGGGTACCTGGGTCAGAGGCTACACGGGCCCGTGGGGGGGTTGTTGAATCCTCGGGAGGTGGGAAAGTCTGACCTGAGGGACTTCTCCTTCTGGAGAGGGAGGCTCTGTTCTCACAAATCGCTCTCCATTGTTACTGCCCAACGGCTGAGTCTGGGACTTCGCCCCAGGGGAGAAAAATGGAGTCATTTTCTCAACTACTGAGGTGCTAAAGAGACAATAGATGTTTGTAAAGAGAGTTGAGGCAATAGTCTGAAAGCTAAAAGCCAGGCTCTGTGGGGAGAGGCTTGTTCTCGGATTCTGGAAGCCGCGCCCTGACTATAAACAACAGCACGAACCAGACCATGGGGAACACTGGAGGCCAAGTGTCGAGACACCCACAGCTCCTGCGGGGACCTTGGCAGGGGCGGTTATAGCTCCCGGCTGGGAGAAGGGCTGAGCCCCGGGGCAGGAAGCTGGCACCCCAGGGAAGTTGAGAGGCTCCTGCAGAAGCAGGATGGGTGGGCCTGGATTCCGGGGATGGTCCAGGGGACTGCCAGCCTCAGAAAGCAGTGCCCAGGTTGACGTGGCCAGAGAAGGGCATTAGCAGTGGCCCAGGTGGGCGCAGGGTGGCAACACTCACCATCCACAGACCACCCCCCCCCAAGGGAGCAGGGTGGCCGGGGGCGCCCCAGGGTCCCAGTGCGGCCGTTAGTCCACGGGGAGCCCTGTGAGGGGGCTGACTGTGAGTGGCGCTGACACCCCCCGCCCTGGAGCTCGTAATGAAGAGCCATTTGGTGGAAGGACTTGAGCAGCAACGTGGAAATACCACGTGATGGCCTCCGAATGTCTGTTTTTAACTCTGGGAACATATATATAACATAAATGTGCCTTTCTGACCATTTTTAAGTGTAAAATTCAGTGGCATTAATTGCGTTTACAGTAAAACCTGCAAAAGCCAGAATTGGTGTAAGGCAGAAACCTATCAGCGAAAGAAAACGCCAATATTTCCCACCAATAGAGAGCGATAGGAAAGTGACGACCAGGCCTGGTCAAAGGCAGAAGACTCGTGAGACCCAGAACACAGGCCACCCTCTGCCTCTCACAGCTTCACTGTACAGTGTCGTACCAACCGTCACCACTGTCTGCTTCTACACCTTGTCCATCACCCCAAACAGAAACTCCGCACCCTGTCGGCAGCAACCCCCTATTCTCCCCTCCCCCAGCCCCTGGTGACCTCTACTCTACCTTCTGCCTCTGTGAATTTGGCTCTTCTAGATATTCCATAGAAGTAAGACCATCATCTACCTTCTGCCTTTATGAATTTGACTATTCTGGATATTCCATTGTCTGGGAAGAAGCACAACCAGAATGCTTCTTAGAAGCAAGGATGGTGACACGTCGTCTCACACGCTTTGGACGTGTTGTTAGGAGGGACCAGTCCCTGGAGAAGGACATCATGCTTGGTAACGTATAGGGTCAGTGAAAAAGAGGAAGGCCCTCAATGAGATGGATTGACACGGTGGCTGCAATCACGGGCTGAAGCCTAACAAGGATTGTGAGCATGGGGCAGGACCAGCCAGGGTTTCATTCTGTTGTACTTAGGGTCGCTATGAGCGGGAACCAGCTAGAGGGCACCTAATTACAACAACAGATATT
>NW_004443938.1:3195794-3210271 GCF_000243295.1 Trichechus manatus latirostris | reverse complement strand
GAAGTGGGATCATCCAATGTGCATCGTTTTGTGTCTGGCTCTTTTCACTGAGCGTAATGTTTTCAAGGCTCATCCGTGTCATAAAACATGTCAGAAACCTTTGAACGAATGTGATCAGCCGTCTCTCTGACGTCCACTTAGGTGCCCATGAGAGGTGCGGCAGACGCCTTTCCCACCGCACAGAGGGGTAGACGGACGCAGAGCGGCAGGTGGCCGTCCACCTCCTGCCCCTCCTTGGGTTCCCTTTACTCTCCCCGCATTACAGCAGATCAAAGAACCCCTTCCTTCCTGCATGTTAGAACTGGCGTGGGTTCTGCTTCCACGCCTTGCAATAACACACCCCACCATCCTTTCAAAGAATGCCAAGTTTCTCAAATCACTCGATGGAGCCTTTCTGTTTAGTTTTCTTTCATATATTTTTTTAATAACTGAAGCCAAAATTCAATGAAGACGAACGATGACAAACACACCCTGTAACAATCCGCTGTCTTTGAAAAACTCTTGGAGCCCTCTTTCTTATCTTGAGCACAGATCCAAATGTTTGCTCTGTTTTTCTGCTTGTCTCCTTTGCCCTAAAGTCTCTTTCCCGCTCATGCCTTAAAAAGGGAAAAAGGTTTTCTGTTCTCTTTTACGGGATAAGAAAATCATAGAAACGTTTGAATCACAAAGTAGATTTCTCTCAGCTTCCTAGGTCTGCAGAAATAACTCTGTCAAAGACAACCTATTGGGCAATTCCACGTGGCACATTTTCTGCTAGTTCAATCCGTGCAAAACGAAGATAAGGCAGTTAATTTGTGTTTGTATAGTTATCTATAGCTGTATAAGAAATTAGTGGCTTAAAGCAATAATAAACACATGCCCTCTCTTACAGTCCCTGGGGGTCAGGAACTTGGGAGCAGCTTGGTTGAGTGGTCCTGGCTTGGGGTCTCTCATGAGGTTTCAGTCAATGTCAGGCACAGCTGAGTCATCTGAAGGCTTCGCTGGAGCTGGAGGACCATTTCCAAAGTGGTTCACTCTTGTAGCTGCTGGCTGGTGCTGGCTGTTGGTGGGCAGCCTCAGCCCTTCCCTGAGGGCCTCTCCTGGGGCTGCCTGAGTGCCCTCATCCATGGCGGCTGGCTTTTCCCAAAGCACCTGATCCAAGAGGTCAAGGTGGGTGCCTCAATGTTCTTTATGACTTAGGCGTCAAAATCAACTCCATCATCTCATTACATTTCACTGGTCACATAGACCAGCCCTGATTCAATGTGGAGAAAGCCCACACAAGGGTTTGGATTCCAGAAGGTGGGATAACCGGGAACCATCTTGGAGCTGGCGTTCACAATGGTTTATAGTTGGAGACACATTGCATTGACAGAAAATGGCTTATAAATAGCTATTGTTACCTTTTATTCACAATGGCCATGTAATCAAATCTTGCTTTGTTGCTTTCATTTCCCATCTGCCCAGGGTAACAAACAGCTCTCTCTTCGTTTTAGATTAAACTATCTTTTGGGAGTTGGAGATCTTGATGTTTGGCTGGGATCTGGGAAATTTGCATCAAATCGTGTTACGGATATATACTTTTGTTGTTGTTAGGTGCCGTTGAGTTGGTTCTGACTCATAGTGACCCTACGTACAACAGAATGAAACCCTGTCCCGTCCTGCACCGTCTTCACAACTGTTGTTATGCTTGAGCTCATCTTTGCAGCCACTGTGTCAATCCATCTCGTTGAGGGTCTTCCTCTTTTTCACTGACCCTCTGCTTTACCAAGCATGATGTCCTTCTCCAGCGACTGGTCCCTCCAGACAACATGTCCAAAGTATGTGAGACGAGGTCTTGCCATCCTTGCTTCTAATGAGCATCCTGGCTGTACTTCTTCCAAGACAGATTTGTTCGTTCTTTTGGCAGTCCATGGTATATTCAATATTCTTTGCCAACACCATAATTCAAAGGCATCAATTCTTCTTCGGTCTTCCTTCTTCATTGTCCAGCTGTAGATATATACTAGTCCATAGAATATATATCCAGTGAGACTGCAGAATTATGAGCCTGGTACTGATGGCTTTCTGGAGAAGGGGTGAGGTGAGGTGGGAGAGAAATTGGCCTGCTAATCAAAAAGGAATTTGAGGGTTTCCGAGAAGCTGAAACAGGCCAAACAGCAAATGTTGGCCCAGGTGTGAGAATTGGCAAGAATCCCAATTCCAACTTGGACAATAATAATTGTTAACAACCAACACTAACTATGTGCTGGACACTGTCCTGAGGACTTCTGGAATATCTACTCATCCTTTCAATGACCTTGAAGTAGGTGCTGTTATCATTTCCATAGTGCCAACAGACAAGGAAGCCCAGGCACAGGAAGGGAGAATATCTTACCCAAGGTGCATGGAGCAAATGGAAGATTTGAGATTTGGACCCAGGCTGCCTGGTGCAAGCACTTACCCACCACTCGATCTTACTACTTTCACTTTGTCTTCAGCTGGAATCTGCAAATAGGTCCTGCCAGAAGACCCATGAGATCAGTGATAGTGAAGTCTTGAGTGGATGTGGCTCCCTGAGCCCCCTCTGCCCTTACAGTTTGTACATCCACAAATCTGATCATTCCAGCTGGCTTGTCACATAGGCCCAGACTGTGAGCTTGGGGGGTGGGGAGGGGATACGATGCAGCAGGGCAGGCTGCCATCATCACTTTAGGGTCTTCATTATTACCTTAAAAAGAGCCCAAGCCACGTCGTAATGGCCTGTCCTCCAGTTCTGCTTTCAAGTTTTGCTGCACCACAATTCATAATCTAGCTACATCGTATGTATAAAACATCTCATTATAGCCCAGTTGCCACTGCATTTTAAGATTATCAAATATACTGTGGACTTTCAGAAGAATGAACAAACCAATCCTGGAAGAAGTACGGCAAGAATACTCCTTAGAAGCAATGATGGCAAGACTTCATCTGGCTTACTTTGGACATGTCATCAGGAAAGACAAATTGATACAAAAGGACATCATTTTTGGTGAAGCAGAGAGTCAGAGAAACTGAGGGAAACCCTCCGTGAGAGGGACCGACACAGCAGCCACAACAACAGACTCAAATATACCAGTGATCATGAAGATGGCGCAGGACTGGGCAACATTTCTTTCTTTTATACATAAGGTCACCATGAGTGAAGCCGACTCAAGGCAGCTAACAACCGCATTTTATTGTATGCTACACCACTGAACCTGCTCAGCATTCCAGTGAGACAGGCAAGGCTGTGTTGTTCTGTTGTTGTTAGGTGCCATTGAATCAGTTCCGACTCATAGCGACCCTATGAATAACAGAACGAAACACTGTGCGGTCCCGCACCATCCTCACAATCATTGCTGTGTTTAAGCCCATTATTGTAACCACTCTGTCAATCCATCTCGTTGAGAGTCTTCCTCTTTTTCCCTGTCCCTCTGCTTTACCAAGCATGATGTCCTTCTCCAGGGACTGGTCCCACCTAATTACATGTCCAAAGTACCTGAGATGGAGTCTTGCCATCCTTGCTTCTAAGGAGCATTCTGCCTGTACTTCTTCCAAGACAGATTTGTTCAATCTTCTGGCAATCCGTAGTGTATTCAAAATTCATCACTACCACCATAATTCAAAGGCATCAATTCTTTGGTCTTCCTTATTCATTGTCCAGCTTTCACATGTGTATGAGGAGATTGAAAATACTATGGCTTGGGTTAGTCACGCCTTAGTCTTCAAGGTGACATCTTTGCTTTTCAACACTTTAAAGAGGTCTTTTGCAGCAGATTTGCCCAATGCAATGCATCTTTTGATTTCTTGACTACTGCTTCCATGGGTGTTGATTGTAGATCCAAGTAAAATGAAATCCTTGACACCATCAGTCTGTTCTCTGTTTATCACGGTGTTACTTATTGGTCCAGTTGTGAGGATTTTTGTTTTCTTTATGTTGAGGTGTAATCCATACTGAACACTGTGGTCTTTGATCTTTATCAGTAAGTGCTTCAGGTCCTCTTCACTTTCAGCAAGCAAGGTTGTATCATCTGCATATGGTGGGTTGTTAATTAGTCTTCTTCCAATCCTGACGCCGTATGCTTCTTCATACAGTCCAGCTTCTCGGATTATTTGCTCAGCACACAGATGAATAAGTATGGTGAAAGGATACAACCCTGACGCACTTTTCCTGCTTTTAAACCACACGGTATCCCCTTGTTTTGTTTGAATAACTGTCTCTTGGTCTATGTGCAGGTTCCTTATGAGCACAATTAAGTGGTCTGGAATTCCCATTCTTCACAATGTTATCCATAATTTGTTAAGATCCACACAGTCTAATGCCTTTGTGTAGTCAATAAAACACAGGTAAAATCTTTCTAGTATTCTCTGCTTTCAGCCAAGATCCATCTGACAACAGCAACGATATCTCTCGTTCCACGTCCTCTTCTGAGTCCGGCTTGATTGTCTGGCAGTTAGTTCCCTGTCGATATACTGCTGCAGCCATCGTTAAATGATCTTCAGCAAAATTTGACTTGTGTGTGATATTAATGATATTGTTCAATAATTTCCACATTCTGTTGGATCACCTTTCTTTGGAGAGGGCATGAATATGGATCTCTTCCAGTCAGTTGGCTAGGTAGCTGTCTTCCAAATTTCTTGGCATAGATGAGTAAGCGCTTCCAGCATTGCATCCATGTGTTGAAACACCCCAGTTGTTCAATTATAATAGGGATAATTATAGAACCTACTATGTGAGGTTATTATGAGGATTCGATCAGTTAATGAATATCAACCACTGAGAGCAATGCCTGGCATACAATAAACACCGATGAATGTTACTTAAGATGGCGTCTCACTGAACCTGGGGCAATCATCATTCACATGACTCATCATTTGTATGGGCACCACTGCAGGAAAAAGGAAAAAAAAAAAATGAAGGCAATTAAATAGTGACACTCTACCCCCTGTAAGACAGATCCCAATTTTGGAGGCAGTAGGATGTGATAAAAACACATGTCTTAAAAGTGATGAGATACAGTGTTCTTGTGCTCATGGCCCATCAGTCTGCCTGAGAAGAAACAGCAGCAGACTGGCCACGATGACTTGGCTGACTGAACCCCTGTGCCTGGGACGTTCTGGAACAACATGGGTGAACATAACAAGAGGTGGCACTGGGCGGTCCCCTTGGACATGGCATGATGGGATGGAAGACAGACCTTCGATTTGAATCAACCTTTCACCTTTATGTAGTGTTATGGATTGAATCGTGTCCCCCAAAAATGTGTGGTAAATCCTAGCCTCTGTACATGTGGATATAATCCCATCTGGGTTTTCTTTGTGATATTAATGAAGCCACATCAGTGTGGGGTGTGTCTTAAACCAATCCCTTTTGAGACATAAAAGGAGCAGATTGGGCACAGAAGCAAGCAAGCACAGGTGGGGGAACAGTGATGCCACTTCAAGATCAGCAAGGAACACGGTCCCTCTCCCGTCTTCTTTCTTCATAATAATTGTTAACAACCTGGGCCTCAGGGCTCTGAGAGGCCAGGATGAAAGCTGCAGCGCCTCTGGGGCCCAGGTGCGGGAGCAGGCACGCACTCCACTTCCAGGGCAAATCACCTGCCGGCCCAGCCGCTGAGGGGAGGGGAGAGCCAGCACCTCTGGATACTGCGGCCACTTAATCCACCACAGTAGACAGTACCGTGCCTGTGGGCTGCGGTCCCACGAAGGCATATGAAACAAAGCCGGCTGTTTGTTACTAACTTCCTCCTCCTAACATTCCCTTGAATACTACTGATAATCATTTAAAAAGAGAGAAAGAGAAGTGTTTTTCCCAAGATGTTGTCATTTTAAACACTCAGGCTCTGCTGGGGGCCCGGCTGGTGAGCCGATAGAGCCTGAGGGGCAGGGGGCAGGGCAGCTCTGCGCCTGGTGCTACAGCCTGGGCTCAGGAAGGAGACGAGGGCCCCCTGTCCCCCTGCACGTACTTCAAAGGCCGCGTGACTTTCCTGACGGGCCGGTCAAGGTGTCGCGTTAATGTAGGAAACAAATAAATAAACAACCGTTGCTGTCGAGTGACCCCGATTCATGACAACACCGTACGTGTCAGATTAAAGCTGGCAGCTTAAATCCCTCCGTAGGGATTTCAGTGGCTGATTTTTTCGAAGTAGATCACCAGGTGTTTCTTCTGAGATGCTGCTGGGTGGACTCAATCCAAGTAAAGAGCCTTAATCACATCGCTGGCTGTAAGAAACGGCCAATCAAACGGCGTCTGTGGGGCCTGCAAGGACAACCGAACGCTAAAGGAGTTAAAATCCTTTTACCATTTGACCTGACAGCGTCAGCCTCAGGAAATGGCAGTCAGATTTGGATTTTTCACACTCCTTCCAAAGGAATTCTCCTTTTCACTTCACACACAGGGTCACTCCACATGTATGGATGTAAAAGAAAACATCCCAGCTGAGAGCTATCCTTAGAAATTCTAGCAAGGGCAAGCTAGGTTGAGAAAAAACAAGAGGCTTGCTCAAGGAAAACAAGATTGCAGTGGGACCACCAAACTCTCAGACAAATGGCAAATACTATGTGTGAGATGTATGTTATACAGCGGACGGGGGGCAGGGGGGTAATACAAATAGACTTATGAGACATGGTCCCTATCCTGAAAGAACTAGTTGGGAAGATCACATTTACACTGGTAAAACTTTAAACATTAGAAGTCATAACCTAACTCAAGAACATGTATAGATGCTAAATGTGTCACCACCATCATCTCACGACCATCATCAATCACCACCACCATCATCACGTCACCGTCACATGGTGATCATCACTGTCACACTAGCATCATCGTCATTGTCACCATCCCCATCATACACACCATCATCATCACCACCACTGTCATCACCATCATCATTGCCATCACCATCACCATCATTGTCACCATCACCATCACCACCATCATCATTATCACCACCATCACCATCATCATTACCACCATGATCACCATCACTATCACCACCACCATCATCACCATCATTGTCACCACCATCACTATCACCACCATCACCAGCATCACCATCACCATCAACATTATCACACCACCATCATCACTATCACCACCATCACCATCAGCACCATCATTGTCACCATCACCATCACCATCACCATCATCCCCATCACCATCAGCAACAGCAGCAGCATCTCCACTTTGAAGCAAGCACTTCCTGTGTGGCAGGCACTGTGTTAAGTGCTTTACAGACACTATCTCATCACAAAAACCCTACAGATTTGACCTGACCTTTTATTGGTAAGGTAATAAAGACTCGGAGTTAACTAACTAAGAAGGATCACCAGCTGGTCAGCGTTAGATTTGGGATTTGACTCCGGAGTCCAAGTTCCTAACCAACACTCAGAGTTGGCATGGATGAAAGGAACAGTCGAAAGAATTTTTCTGCCAACTATGCAGACACAGTCTAAATCTGCACTGTTTTGTATACTGCCAATCATTTAATTTTGGGGAAAAAAATTGATTTGCAGCTAAACAGTTTGTTTTTTAAAAATCCTATTCTTCCCATTTAATAGCTGGCACACCCAATGTTAAAAGTGAAATCAAATGTGAAACAGATCAAGAAATATTTGAGAAAGATTAAAACCATCCGTTCTGATGATTCTGGAATTCAAGATGCATTTGCCCAGGCTGACCCCGTAACACGACGCCACATAAATCATCCTCGTTTTCTGCCACCCTGGGTTTATCAGGGTCATTCTTGCCCTGCAGTTCATCCTGAACACATCAGGCTTTACCTTCACAAAAGTCATTACGCCCTGTCCAGCTACAAGATTTAAAGACTTAGACTGCATTCTACATGGCCATTTGAATGTAAACACAGAAATCTCAATTAACCTTCTCATCTCTGGGTCGGAAGGAGGAGGTGTCCCAGGGCCGGGAAAGCACCACGCTGACTTCCTAGAGACTCAGCAGGCCAGTGACAGAATTCCAGCCTTCACCATTAGTTTTAAGAATAGCAGGAGAACAAAAGGCTGTGCCCATCTGGAAAGACTGGTGCTTGGCCAGAGCTAATCCCAAGTGTGGAGCCGGCTCAGCGGCAGCCTCTCTGACTAGCTGCAAAATCATCTTTGCACTTTGGAACAATCACTTTTATTCTGGACAAAAGCAGATACTGGAGTAAGAAAGTCTGATAATGTAAACAAGCAACGGGACCACCTAGACCCATAAAATAACGGGACTCAGCCTAAGTTCAAGTTTGAGCCCAAGTGCTCATTGTATGACAACAGAGGGGCAGCCCACCCGGGCACAGTGCCCACGGGAACCAGGAGGGACGGTAGCAGGATTGGCTGCTGGCCTCTATTGTTGTATCCTCAGCGTGATGATCCTCTAGAGAAGTTTTGGTAGGTAGGTGGGGGAGGCGATGTCCTTATTTATCACAACAGCTCATGCAAGGCCTATGACCTTCTTGAGACACACTCCGGCCTTCTGACAGTGCACTCGGCATGAGCAACGGCTTAGAACTTTGTCCTTTTTCACAGCTTCTTCTCCTTCCTCTCCCCAGCCTATGCCAATCTTCCAAATCAAAAGTGAAAACTGTGTTCAAGCCCGGGAGTGTTTGGGTGGAGACTTAGAGACAAAAAGCTGGTGTTTTCAGAAGTGTTTATGAAAACCCACCCTATCTTTGTCCTTGAGGTGAATTCCCCAAGAAGTGCTGAGGCCAGAGGAGAAGGGGAGTGTCCCTTTCAGAGCCAGGGGCCAAGGCCTGAGGGTTGAGTGCCCACCCCAGCCATGTATCAGCACACCCCTCTCTCTGCAGGTCTTGATAAAGCAAAACCTAGGTTGTTTGCTTCTGTGGGTGGCGCAAATGGTTCACGCACTCGGCTTTCACCCGACTTGGCTGCTAAGTCGGCTCAGTTGCTAGCTTCCAGTCCATCCAGAGGAACCTCAAAAGGAAGACCTGGCGATCTACATCCAAAAACTCAGCCACTGAAAACCCTATGGAGTAGAGTCCTGCTGTGGCACCCGTGGGGTCGCCATGAGTCGTAATCTACTCCACGGCAACCGGTTTTGGCAGTTTACTAGCATGTAAATGGCTTTGGATAAAACTATGTCCTTATTAAAGCAAAGCTGCAGAGTTCCTCCTGGAATGAGTTAACCCAAATCTCACAGTGTTCCAAAAACAATTCACATTCAAGCTGCTGAGACCAGGTCCCCCAGTCCTGAGGCCTGACAGCTGGGCTGAGACTGTGGCCCTCTCATTGCCCTCGGGGGTGGCTCACTTCCCTGCACTCCGTGCCCCCGCTTCTTCAGACCGCCTGTCCGCCAGGCCAGGTGGCCCAGATCAAGCCCCCTCTGTCCTAGCTTCCTATCTCCGTCATTCCCGACCCTCCTCCCGGGAGGTATTTTTCACTCTCTGTGCCCCTTATAGCCTTCTTCTAACCTCCTGTTCTCATCCATTAACTCCCTGTCAGTTAACCAAAAAACAGACACACTGCATCGATATCCTCTTATCTGAACTTCCGTGTGATCAGTGATCAGTAGTCTCGAGGCCTCACACGCCTTATTTCAGAGCAGAGGCCCTCAGGGAAGTGGTCCAATGACCCCAGGAAAGTCGTTCCTGTCTTTATGAGCAGCTCTCAAGGAGCAGTTTAAATTAATGACTCCCGACAGTAATTTCCCTGCACCAGACTGCTTGGCTGGGTGATTTGGGGATAAGCCTTCCCACCTCTCTAATCCTCACTTAGCTCATCTGTAAAATGGGCATAACCACACCTACCTCGCAGGGTTGCATGAGATAGAAGATAGGAAAGTACCTTGTAATAAAATGATAAACCTCTGCAAAATTATTATTTTCATTCTTCAGCTTCCCAGAACACATAGAAGGCTGTGTTGCTTTAATTTACACCAGAGTTCAGTGGCCCCGGGGGCCTTTCCCTGATACCTTCTTTCCCCATTCTCTGCCTCCCCCAGACTTAACACACTCCTATCCTTCTGTTTTCTGTCCCCACCCCCACCCTGCATTAACCATCTCTGATGAAAGCGAGTTGCCTTGCACACGAAGTAGTGAATCAGAGCACAGTTACGCACTGGGAAAGGTCAGGAATAATTGTGGGTCTATCCCAGCAAGCCTGTGACTATCCTTTCAAAACCAAATGCCTCCAGCCATTGCTATCTGTCTGTAAGACGCTGATGTGATGGCAATGGCCTTGGGCAAGTTACATGGAGGTCTTCAGGGATGGCTGCAGTGTGCTCACTACCTCTGTCTCGGGCACAGGTCTGAGTGCTTGTCCTGTTGAGCTGTCCCAAGAGCACAGAACAGAGGTGGGCTGGTGGTGTAAGTGTCCTGCAGAGCTATCTACCAACTGGCCCACAGGAACGCAATGGCGCCTTGTCAACACACAACCAGTGTCCATTGGGTCAGCCCCAAACCAGTCAGGGCCGACCAAAACTCCATCTCCCCTATCCTGACAAGTTGTCCGTGCTGTCCAACCTCTGAGGGTGGATACAGACTCTCACTGGAAATTTTCACTTACTCCAGAAGCAAAGGGGGAAGGCTCCTGCCAGCAGAAAGAACTTTTCCTCCAAACCACCTTCCCTCTGGCTAGGAACACTGGCTTTCTGACTCAGCAGTGATCAAGACAAAACAGGAGAGTTGGTTACAGCTGAGAGATTCCAAAGAGGGGCCCAGAGCTTCCATTTCCACAAGCACTCCAGGGGGTCATGGTGCTGGTCGTTGCAAGAGCACCCCGAAGGATTTAATCCTGAACTCTGTCTTCTACAGACCTGCCTCTTCCCATTCAAGAGAATTCAAAAAACACAGACTCCGAGGACATCAGATCGGAACAGGTCCTTGGAAGACATCGGGATAGTGAATTTTGGATTTAAGGAGAAGAGGCCTTGAAGAGCCCTGTGTTCAAAGAAAATCTTCCCCCAAAATACAAATAAAAAACTCACAAAATCACTTTGAAATTGGTGGGGGTGGGGCATTGAGGAGAAGGAGGCAGGAATCCTGAAGGCTCATCCCGCCCGCCCTCCAGGGGCAGCCTTTGCGGGGCACCAGGCACTGGCTTTGAGGACCGTAGTCTGAAAACTGGAGATCAGATCTTCACTGAAGGACGGGGAGCTGGAGGCCCTGCAAAGTACAAGGTCTCACTGCCAGGAGGAGAGGGCTGCAGGCACAGTACAAGGTCTCACGGCCAGTGAGGAGAGGGCTGCAGGGCATCAACCACGTCTGGGACCCCATCCCAGCAGCTCCTCCTCCACCAGGGGGAACAGGCACCTCTTATGGGTGATCGCTGACCCTCCACCTCCCCATTTCTGAAATGCCCCCCAAGCACACTTCCAACTGAGAGGAGTTTTGACAGAACTTCAAAACCAACACCAGCAGATGTGACCCTTGCTCCCTCTCTGAAGGGAAAGCCCTCGTCCTAACTCTTCTGTCATCCACTCGCTGGGAGCTTAGACACATAGGACGCGCTTGGTGGAAGTGTTGTGTGGTGGCTGAGAACACAGCTTTCAGAAACAGAAGGGCTGGTGCTGAATCTTGGCTCCACAAGATTGGCCCTAGGTATTCTGGAAAGTTACCTAACTTCTCCTGGCTCCAGCTTCCTCATCTGCAAGATGAATTACTAATGGCCTGCTCCTAGGATTATTCTTAGGGTGCATAATCTATCCAACATCTATAGAGGCCTGCCACGTGCTACCTACATGTTGTCATCTTTCCTGTTGTCCCTTCATGCCCTACGTGTAGCCCTCAAATCAAAAAACCAAACGAAACCAGTTGATGTTGAGTCGATTCCGACTCATGGCAACACTGTGTGTGCCGAGCAGAACTGCTCCACAGGGTTTTCTCGGCTGGGAACTTTCAGAAGCAGATCGCAAGGCCTGTCTTCTGAGGTGACTCTGGGTGGACTCAAACCTCCAACCTTTCGGTTAGCAGCCAAGCACGTTAATGGTTTGCACCACCCAAGGACTCCATTTTCCCCCTATAATCCATGTTTGTTCCCAACTCAGAGCCCTTGCCGTGCCATTCATCTTCAAGTGAGTTCCCTGCTCCATATCCAAACTTGTCTCCAAGGATCAGCTCAGCTCCCATCTCTTTCATTCTCCTTGATATCTTCGTATGTGAACTTCTGTGTGATCAGTAGTCTTGAGGTCTCACATGCCTTATTTCAGAGCAGAGGCACTCAGGGAGGTAGTCCGGTGACCAGAGGAAGAGCAGTTCCTGTCTTTATTAGCACCTCTCAAGGAGCACTTCAGGAGATCTAGTTCATAAGGCACAGCCCCTCTAAAAATCCCCTATTCTGCCCTCCCAATTCTGTTTCATCCTGAAGCCTCCCAGATCCTCCATCTCTCTGAACTCCCTCTCAGCCCTTTCCTCACCACCCTCCAATTCTCTCACACACAGGCACTTCCTTCTCCTGCCCCACACCTCTGGCTTCCCCAGCCTGAGGGGCAGCGAAACCTGACCAGGATTCTCCAAGAGGGTGAAGACCTGGAACCTCCACGGCCCCTGTTGTCCCTGTGCTAGTTCCCTGGGGTTGCGTAACACAGTACCTAAACCGGGTGACTTAAAACAACAGAGTTGTTCTCTCTCAGTTCTGGATGCCAGAAGTTCACATTCGAGGTGCTGGTAGGGCCATGCTCTCTCTGGGGGCTCTAGGGGAAGGTCTTTCCTGTCTCTCCAGCTCCTGGTAGCCCCAGACATTCCTTGGCTTGTGGCAGCATCACTCCAGTCTCTGCCTCTGTCTTCACATGGCATCTCCCTGTGTGTCTGTCTCGGCATCTCTTCGTTTATAGGACACCACTCAGATGGCGTAAGGACCCATCCTACTCCAGTCTGACCTCATGTGAACCTAACTGGTTACCGCTACAAAGGCCCTATTTCAAACACAGTCATGTTCACAGGTACGAGGGGTTAAGATTCAGCATTTCTTTTTGTGGGACATAATTTGAACCATGACAGCCTCCTCTGTCTGCTGAAATGAAGTGGGGAAGCTCCCTGGAAGTTCTGCCTCTTGTCCATTCCATGAGAAATCTTCATGGGGAATTTCTAAGAAATAAAACTCTCCACCTCAGTATAAACTAACTGTCTGTAATATTCAATTTTGGCAGTGAATTCCACATCGTCCCATGGTAACTCAATGATTCTTACCTATGTCTCATCTTCTCAAGCCAAGACAGCTCCTGAGAGGAGAGGAGTGAGTCCTATTTCTCGGTTCACCCCTTCACACCCTAATAGAGGCTTCCGGGTGGTGCAAACAGTCTGCGCACACTACTGACTAACTGTCATGGATTAAATTTTGTCCCCCAAAAATATCTGTCAACTTGGTTGGGTCATGATTCCCAATGTTGTATGATTGTGTTCCGTTTTATAATCTGATGTGATTTCCTTGTGTGTTGTAAACTCTGTCACTATGATGAGGTTTTACTGATGAGGTCTACAAGATTAGATAGTGTCTTAAGCCAATATCTTTTGAGATATAAAAGGGAGAAGTGAGCAGAGACACATGGGAACCTCACACCACCAAGGAAGCAGTGCCGGGAGCAGAGCACGTCCTTTGGACCTGAGGTTCCTGCACAGAGAAGCTCCCAGACCAACGGAAGATTGATGACACGGCCCTTCCTCCAGAGCCGGCAGAGAAAGCGCCCCCTTGGAGCTGATGCCCTGAAATTGGACTTGTAGCCTACCGGACTGTAAGAGGATAAACTTCTCTTTGTTAAAGGCATCGCTTGTGGTATTTCTGTTATAGCAGCACTAGATGACTAAGACACTAACCTAAAGGCTGGTGTTTCGAACCCACCCAGCAGTGCTGTGACAGAAAGGCCTGTGGATCTGCTTCCATAAAGATTAGAGCGGAAAAATAAAAAAAAAAACCCTAGGGAGCAGTTCTGCTCTGTAACATATGGGGTGGCCATGAACCAGAATGAACTTGACAGAGACCAGTTTGGTTTTTGTGATTTCTTGTTCACAGTCTAATGCAGCCTGTTGCAGGGCTCCATCCACACTGACTGAATGGGAGAAAAGAGAGCAGTCTGCACTGGAGTCAGGCAAGAAACACACCTTCTCTTTGCCAGGCAATTTCATGAGGTTTTGCTCTAAAGCACCTTCCGGCAAGACTTGAATTATTCCCAAATCACACAAGGATACTGGCCACATTGAATGGTGCCCAGAATACGCTGCCTTATTGCTTTCACCACCAAATTATCAGGCTGTCATCAAACATATGAAGCACACAGTACAATTCCGTTTCGGTCCAGACACCTGCCAAAAAATCCCACAGGGAGGGTGAGCTGTACTGAGGTACTGCAGATAAAGTACCCACGTGTGGAGGGTGAGCTGTACTGAGGTTCTGTAGATAAAGTATCCGCGTGTGGAGGGTGAGCTGTACTGAGGTTCTGTAGATAAAGTACCCACGTATGGAGGGTGAGCTGTACTGAGGTACCGTAGATAAAGTACCCACGTGTGGAGGGTGAGCTGTACTGAGGTACCGTAGATAAAGTACCC
>NW_004443938.1:3163786-3193666 GCF_000243295.1 Trichechus manatus latirostris | reverse complement strand
CGTGTGGAGGGTGAGCTGTACTGAGGTTCTGTAGATAAAGTATCCGCGTGTGGAGGGTGAGCTGTACTGAGGTTCTGTAGATAAAGTACCCGCGTGTGGAGGGTGAGCTGTACTGAGGTTCTGTAGATAAAGTACCCGCGTGTGGAGGGTGAGCTGTACTGAGGTACTGTAGATAAAGTACCCACGTATGGAAGGTGAGTTGTACTCGGGTACTGTATATAAACTATCCACGTGGCAAGGGTGACTTAGTTGTACTGAGGTACTGTATATACATTATCCACGTGTGGAGGGTGAGCTGTACTGAGGTACTGAATATAAAGTACCCCTGTTTGGCTGCAGCTCAAAATTGTCAAACAGCAGCACAAACATCTGGTGTAGGAATGTGACTTCTCTCTAGATGAGCAGGTTTTAAATACCAAGCTTTGTGAGGTGCTTTGTGCAGCTGGGTTATCATAGGTTAGAAGTTTTTAAGTTTACTATCGTATTACATGTCATAAGCATGCAAAAAATATTTGTGGATGAATTTAAGTTGCAGAAATACCTTTCCTCACTGTTAAAACTCTCACATCCATCATTTGCCCATGCTTGTTTTTTTAAATAGAATCTTTTCAACATCCTTTTAAGAGACCCTGACGTTATGCAATTAAGCATAACATGACAATGTAGCGTAGTTATCTTCCGCGGAGCATTTTTAAATGCCATAAACGGAAAGCTCGCCCGTTTGGCATAGGATACCAGCAGATCCTTCTCGCCGTGGACCTTCTATCTTCCGAGACAAGTCAGTGATTTTACTCTGAGTTTCTTGAGGTTTGTAAGCAAGGTTGTCAAAATAATTTTGTGAAATTGAATCAGCCCAAGAGGCACCAGAATCCAACTCAATAAACATCAAGATTTGCTGGCTTCATTCATTTGCAGGGTAGTTGGTGTGTAGGGAGTGATGAGGGAGAAATTATAACCTAGGAGTGGGTGAGTCCAAGAATGCATCCCATTCACAGGGAACAGCGACTCCAGTCTTCTTTGAAAGGGCTGACCCTCCATGGACTTCCTCTCACAGTCCCATGGAGCTGGGAGAAGGAATTGATGAGAAGCATTGATGAGATGGAGAAGGTATGAGGGATGAAATGTATCAAGCTGAAAAGGTCCGTGGGTGGTGCAACAGGTAAGTGCTAGGCTGCTAACAGAAAGGTTGGAGGTTCAAGTCCACCCAGAAGCACCTCAGAAGAAAGGCCTGGCAATCTACTTCCAAAAAAACAGCCATTGAAAACCCTATGGAGCACAGTTCTACTCTGACACAAAGGGGATCGACAGGAATCCGAATCGACTCAATGGCAGCTGGTGGTGATAACAGATATGTAGAACTGAACCGGCCCACCCCTTTCCCCTGTTGGCCTTAGTTTTTTTTTTTCCCAAATATTTCAGTGTTTGATTAATTTGACCCAAATTGTTCATATGCGTTGGGGTTCCATTTTCCTCTGGACTTTCTGAGTGGGGGAGCCCTGGTTGCACAGTGGTTAAACGTTTGGCTGCTAACCAAAAGGTCGGCAGTTCCAATCCACCAGATGCTCCTTGGAAACCCTATGGGGCTGTCCTGAGGGTCAGCGAAAAAGAGGAAGACCCTCAAGGAGATGGACTGACACAGTGGCTGCAACAATGGGCTCAAACATGACAATGATTGTGAGGATGGCGCAGGACCGGGCAGGGTTTCGTTCTGTTGTTCACAGGGTCACTATGAGTTGGAACCAACTCAACGGCACCTGACAAAGACAGCAACACAGGGTCGCTATGAGTCGGAATCAACTCAATGGCAACAGGTTGCTCGTTTGTCTTCTGAGTGGGTGGCAATGCAATCCCAAGCCCACTCTCTGTTAAGCTCAGCTTTGCCTCTGTGGTTTGGAAACCTTCTGCATGATTTAAGCTTACCCGTGGACCCACAGACTGGTTAGGCAGGTCCCAGGCTCTTCACCCGGGAAGCCATTTCGCTTGAGATGTAAAAGGATGCTTTTGCCCAGTGTGGCAGTAACATCGAAGAACTTTAAGCAAAACTAGTGTGAGTATTTTCAACAAAGATTTGTAAAACATTTCAGAAAACTTGTAAAAATCAAAATGTTTGCTGCACGTGGCATTGGTGGCTTGATGGTACTATTGTGTTTCAAAATACTTTCAACAACCAGTCTATTTTTTTTCTTTTTTTGTGTATACAGAGAAACCTGTGAGAGCCGGAACTTGATGGGTCTGCCTGGTTTTCCTGTCTGTTGCAAGTTTTCCACCTTTGACAGCACGCCATCTTACAACTGTTCATTCTACCCTCATTTTACTGGGCAATATTCAAGTTTTCCTTCTCTGACAGGTTTCTGCCTTACCCAGGTTCCGGCTTTAGCAGGTGTTACTCTACTTGCCAATAATACTTAACTCTGCGTCACGAGGAATGGTGAACAAAACGGGAAGGTTCACCCTGGCCTTTCAGGAGCTCCCAGGAGCTTACAGCCACACCACGTGGCTCTGCCCCCCACCCCTTCCCACCAGGAGCACTCAGGGGAGCCCCGCCACAGCCTGGGGGAGAATCCTTTCCAAGGTCAGGCAAGGCTGAGGCAAGTCTGTCAGGGGATTTACCTAGCCTCTCAGGAGCCCTGGTGGTGCAATGGTTAAAGCACTCAGCACTCAAAAGGTCAGTGGTTTAAACCCACCCAGCAGTACTTCTGTGGGAGAAAGACCAATTGATCTGCTCTAGGAAAGATCACAGCCTAGAAAACTCTATGGGGCAGTTCTACTCTGTCACACGGTCCCTGTGAGTTGGAATAGACTCAACCGCACCCAACAGCAACAGGAAGCCTTTGAATGTGACAGACTCAGTCTAAACACAAAAACTTAATGCAGGCGTTTGCATGTTCTAGGTCTGATTTCACAAAGCATTCACCATTGGGAAGGTCTATTATTCTCACAAAGCTGAGATTTTATTTTTTAGTTTAATTTTCCTTGCCTTCCTCTTCTTTTAAAGTCATATTTTTATTTCCAAATGTTAGCAGGGTATCACACACAACTCAATATACGCAGACTCTGTAGACATCACAAGAAGGCTGTTCTAGTAGCTACCCAACTCAGGATCTAGAGGCACCCTTTCCTCATCCCCCAGGTTCTTGATCCACAGTTGACCACTCTCCCCTCCTGAGCACTCTCCCCTGGGTTTCTAGGGCACCACATTCTCCAGGTCTTGCTCCTGCCTCCCGGCCACTGGTTCTCGGTTTCTGCCTTTCTCTTCTTGCTCCAGCCTCACTCCACATCTTGTATCTCTTCCCACAAACAGCAAGGATTTGGGAGGAAGTAAGTGGGATGAGGGTGGCACGCACAGACAGAGCTGCTAGACTGGCTTCACCATGAACCCACGTTGTTGTTGTCAGCTGACGCGTAGTCGGTTCTGACTCAGAGCGACCCCACGCATAACAGAACGAAACACTGCCCAGTCCTGCACCATCCTCACAATCCTTGTTATGCTTGAGCCCATTGTTGCAGCCATCTGGTTGAGGGTCTTCCTCTCTTTTGCTGACCCTGTCCTTTACCAAGCATGCTGTCCTTCTCCAGGGACTGATCCCATAGGAACCACAAAAAAAGAAAAAGAATTGCATTACACCTCCCACACTGCTATCCAGACTGGGTTGTTTGTCTGTGCAGATACATACTAACTTCATTTTTATTATTTTAGACGCAGGGTCCGTCACACGGATAGAGATAGACATCATTATGCAGATGACTGATGGTCAAGTTTTCATGGGACAGTTCCAAGGACAAAGCCCCAGGGCAAACCAGAAATCTTCTCAGAGTTGCCACCCACCCATCAGTACAGTGGTTCAGCCAGCCCTGAGTTCCCTCGAGAGTCTTAATTCTCACCCATTTTTCTCTGCCTTGTCCTTAAGGGGAAACCCTGGTGGGGTAGTGTTTAAGAGCTACGTCTGCTAACCAAAAGGGTGGCAGTTTGAATCCACCAGGCACCGCTTGGAAGCTCTATGAGGTAGTTCTCCTTGGTCCTATAGGGTCGGTATGAGCTGGAATCAACTCGATGGTAACGGGTTTTTTGCTTGTTTGTTCATTTTGTCCTTGAGGAGATCATGGAAGACTTCAAATGCGTGGCTGAGTGAAGACGCAATGCAGTTTCCCTGCCCGGTAAGCAGCAGATCACAAACAGGAACAAGGTGGCCTTCACATGGCCTGTGTTTTTTACCCACTAACGCTGTTCCTTTCTTTCCTTGTTGTTAGTTGCCACTGAGTCAGCTCTGATTCCTGGTGACCCTGCGTACCACAAAACGAAACATTCCCCTGTCCTGGGCCATCTTCATGATCATTAGTATGTTAGAGTCCATTATTGTGGCCACTGTGTATTTTGAGTAACTTCCAACCCAGGGACTCATCTTCCAGCTCATTGTCTCATCAGACAATGTTCTGTTGTGATCCATAGAGTTCTTATTGGCTAATTTTCTGAAGTAGATCTCCAGGCCTTTCTTCCTGGTCTGTGGTAGTCTGGAAGCTCCACTGAAGCCTGTCCACCATGGGTGACCCTGCTGGTATGGAAGTACAGGTGGCAGAGCTTCCAGTATCCCAGCAACACGCAAGCCCCCACAGCGCACACCCTGAGGACAGGTGGTCTCTCAGATTAGTCCCCTGCGATTAGCTCTCTGTTGTGCACGTTTCTGACTTTTACATTCACATGTAGAAGGATCTTTGGCAGAGAGTTAACAAATGAACTTGTTTATCTAAAAGGAACGCCAGGAAAGGAGTCCCTGGTGGTGCAAACGTGAAGCGCTCCACTACTAGCCGAAAGGTTGGTGGTTCTAGCCCACCGAGGCGCCCTGGAATATCTGCTTCTGAAAGCTCACAGCCCTGAACACCCTGTGGAGCGGTTTTACTCTGCAACACATGGGGTCACCGCAAGTCGGAACTGACTGGACAGCAGCTAACAACAATGACGACGAGCAACAGTACCTCTCCGAGAAATAGGTGGGAACCTGTAAGGGCTCTGAGTTTCCAAAAGTAAATTCTACAAGATTATGAAAGGGAAACCAGGGGCTGAGCTACCTGAGAGACAATCCCGTCAGATGGAAAGCTGGGAGCAAGAAGCAGTCTTCAACACGGAGGAACCTGAAATGCGTGTTGCTGGAAGGACACCAGTCTGAAAAGGCTGCATACTCTGTGATTCCAGCTATACGACATTCTGGGAAAGGCAAACCTGAAGAGACAGAGAAATATCAGGGTTGCAGGGGACAAGTAGGGAGCCCAGGGTACTTGCAGGGTGGCAACGTCATTCTGTAGGATACCCTAATGATGAACACATGAAATTATCCCTGGAAGTTGGGGGTGCTAAGGATACCCTCATGGTGAACACATGACATTATCCCTGGAAGTTGTGGGTGCTAAGGATACCATAATCGTGAACACATGACATTATCCCTGGAAGTTGTGGGTGCTAAAGTTTACCATAATGGTGAACACATGACTTTACCCCTGGAAGTTGTGGGTGCTAAAGTTTACCATAATGGTGAACACATGACTTTATCCCTGGAAGTTGTGGGTGCTAAAGTGGACTCGTCCCCGGAAATCTGGCCCTGTGGGAGTGAACCACAAGTCTTCCAAGCTGAAAGGAGATGATGCTCTCAGCAAGGTCAGCCCCTCAGTCCTCACCTTAGATGCTCCCTTTGCCTCTCTCAGCCCTCGCTCCACAAGGCATGTCTGCAGCGCGAATCCACTGACTGAAAGAGATGAGCAGAAGGCCCCTCAAAGAGCCAGGAGCAGCGTCTATCTTACACACATTGGCCCCTGCACAATCACGCTCACCAGGTGGTCTGCAAACGTCATCGGAGCTCCTGGCCCCAGGGACAACGAGAGGCCTGATAAAGTCCCTGAAGGAAAGGTTGCCATCTGCCACTTCCAGATAAAAGCTAAGGTGCCGCGAGAGCCCGCTGCGTGGTTTAGGAAGACCATTTCTGGGGGAGGGGGCCATTTGGAGCTCAGGGTGGCCCTATTTCCCTTTTCAAAACAAAGAGAGTTTATTACGATTCCCTCCTGACCAGAAGAGACATCAGCCCTTCATACAGTGGTCATCAACTCTACATCTGGTCTATCTCGTTTTCCAAAACTGTGTTTTAACCCCATAACCAAACCCATTACTGTCAAGTCAATTCCAACTCATAGCAACCCTATAGGACAGAGGAGAACTGCCCCACAGGGTTTCCAAGGCTGTAATCTTTACGGGAGCAGACTGCCACATCTTTCTCCCATGGAGCGGCTGGTGGGTTGGAACCAGGGCTTCAAACCAGTTCCTTCCAGTGTGAACCCCTGCTGAGAATTTGCATTTCTAACAAGTTCCCTGTGGAGAATTTGCCTTTCCATCCCAGATATACTGAATCAGAATCTACAGTCTAACAGCACCCCTGGGTGATTCTTATGAATAACCTCCTAGGAACTTGTTAGAAATGCAAATTCTCAGCAGGGGTTCAAACCCAAACAAACTAGTTTGAAGCCATGGTCAGTCGCTGACCTTTTGGTTAGCAGCCGAGTGCTATGGGGCCTGAGGTGGCTCTGTCTACGCTCGAGTTTGGGGGAGGCGGTCAGTAACATGATACCACACTGCGCCAAGGCAAGGGCTCCAGAGCAGAGTCCTATCTACGTCATGTGGAGTCTATTTTTCACAGAAAGTATGCTGGCAACATGAGATGGTGGGAAAGCAATTGATTAGCTGTATGTTATTGCCACTGAGTCAGCTCCCGCTCATAGGGACCTCGTGTACAACAGAAGGAACCATTGCCCAGTCCTGCACTTAGTCACCTAGCGCTGCTGTAACAGAAATGCCGCAAGTGAGTGGCTTTAACAAACATCTATTTTCTCATAGTTCAGGAGGCTAGAAGTCTGAATTTAGGGCACTGGCTCTAGGGGAAGGTCCTTGTCTCTTTTCCGCTTCTGTTCCTTGACTCCCTGGAGATCTCATGTGGTATATGCCTTCTATCTTCCCCTCTATGCTTGCTTGCTTAATCTGCCCTTTTATATCTCAAAAGAGATCGATTTAAGACACGCCCCACACTAATGCTGCCTCATTAACATAACAAAGAAAACCCATTCCCAGATAGGATTAAAACCACAGGTCTAAGGGTTTGGATTTACAGCACATAATTTTAAGGGACAGAATTCAATCCAGAACATGTTCCATCTTCACAATTGTTGGTATGCTTGAGTCCATTGTTGCAGCCACTGTGTATTTTGAGTGACTTCCAACCTAAGGGATTCATCTTCCAGTCCTCTATTGGACAATATTTTTATTATCCTTTTGGCCACAAGTAAATTACTGAATCTCTCTGAGCCTCAGCTTCCTCATCTGTAAAATGGGAGTTATACCATCCATCTATCAGAGTTGATAGGATTTACTGAGATAAAATACAGTGCCTTTTATATAATAATTATTTTAGGTCTTGTTAAATATTGTATGAAATGCCTGTCTAATGCTTATAATCAAAATGTCACCCCACTTGCTATGCAGAAGATTGTGTATCTTAAAGAAACAAGGTTCTCAGAGATTGACTTCATACCTTGAGTCAGCCTTTTGGAAAACCAACTAGTTCCTCCAATGTGGCTTTGCCCTGCACTCACCTCAATTTAAAATCACAAAAGCAGAGTGTCTGAGCTACAGCATGGTGAAGACAAAGGAAACTAAACTGTGCCTGGCTACCACTTGACAAGTAGATTTGGAGTCTTAAAAGCTTAATCAAATTAGGCAGCCGTCTACGGAAAGGTATTATGAACTCTATGCAGAAGAAAGCACTCTTATGATAGTGATCAAAGAGTTTCTATATAAATTCATGATCGTAAGGGGGGAATGTGTAAGGGCACTCCAAAATCTGGGGTGCTTGGCAAGAATAAAATGGCTTACACAAGGTCTGACTTGGACTTCATTTTGTCCTAGGTTCTGTTGCTGTTTCTGAGAAGGTGACCCATGACTGTTGGTGCATAAACAAGGGAGGGGTAGCTTGTCCTCAGGAAGAATGTGGTTGAAAGTAGATTAACTAGTATGCAGAAAGGTGCTTATACCAAGAACTTGCTGGGCATGTCCTTAATGATTTACCAAAAATAGCCAATCAGAAGAAAGTACTTTTGCTAGCCAATCAGAATATTTTTTACTGTTAGCTCCTGATATTTTAATATTTAAGCCCTGTGTGGCCTCTGACCAATAGAGCACTTTGTAACTTCCTGCTGGCTCTGTGCTACCCCTATTTGAGAATCGCTCTATCCCTCAATAAACCCCTTTTGCTTTTACTTTAAGCAGACTCCATGATTTTGCTCTATGACAATTCATAGCAGTGCTCTTTGTAAAGGTGAGATTGGAAACACATAAATGTCTGTCTTACTTTCCTAGTGCTTCTGTAAAAAAAAAAAAAAATTACTACAAGCGGGTGGCTTTAAAAACAGGAATTTATTGTCTCACAGTTTTAGAGGCTAGAAGTCCAAATTAGGGCATTGGCTCTAAGGGAGGGGCCTTCCTTGTCATAACCCTGGGCATTCTTTGGTGTTCCTGGGCTTGTAGACGTATCCGCCTCCACTGGAACATGGTGTCTATCTTTCCCTGTGTGTCTCTGCGTCTAGTTAGCTCTTTTTAGAAGATACCACTCAGAAAGGATTAGGTTTAGGATCCACCCTACTCCAGTATGACCCATTAACATAACAAAAGAAAACTCCTATTTCCAAACAGAGTCATATTTACAGGCATAGGGTTAGGACTTTCACATTTCCTTTCAGGGGACACAATTCAATCAATAACCCTGTCTTTCTACGGAAAAAAATGAATGACTGCATTATGGTATATTCTACAATTGAACACAATATAGTGCTAAAACAAACCAAAACAACATAAAGCTAAAAACATAATATTAAGTTTAAAAAAAAGTAAATTTCAGAAATATATATACAATCAGATGGCATTTATATTAAGTTTTAAAAACACAACAATAATTGTACACTGTTTATGTAAACACATATACTAAAAAAGCATGAAACCGTGTTGTTGTTGTTGTTAGGTGCTATAGAGTCTGTTCTGACTCATAGCGACCCTATGTACTACAGAACAAACACTGCCCAGTCCTGTGCCATTCTCACATTCCTGTTATGCTTGAGCCCATTGTTGCAGCCACTATGTCAATCCATCTCCTTGAGGATCTTCCTCTTTTTCACTGACCTTCTATTTTACCAAGCATGATGTCCTTCTCCAGGGACTTGTCCCTCCTGATAACATGTCCAAAGTATGTGAGACGTAGCCTCGCCATCCTTGCTTCTAAGGAGCAGTCTGGTTGTACTTCTTCCAAGACAGATTTGTTCTTTCGGCAGTCCATGGTATATTCAAGATTCTTCGCCTACACCACAATTCAAAGGCATCAATTCCTCTTTGGTCTTCCTTATTCATTGTCCAGCTTTCACATGCATATGAGGTGATTGAAAACACCATGGCTTGGGTCAGGCACACCTTAGTCTTCAAGGTGACATCTTTGCTTTTCAACACTTTAAAGAGGTCTTTTGCAGCAGATTTGTCCAATGCAATGTGTCGTTTAATTTCTTCACTGCTGCTTCTATGGGTGTGATTGTGGATCCAAGTCAAATGAAATCCTTGACAACTTCGATCTTTTCTCTGTTTATCATGGTGTTACTTATTGGTCCAGTTGTGAGGATTTTGGTTTTCTTTATGTTGAGGTGTAATCTATACTGAATGCTGTGGTCTTTGATCTTCATCAGTAAGTGCTTCAAGCCCTCTTCACTTTCAGCAAGCAAGGTTGTGTCATCTGCATAACGCAGGTTGTTAATGAGTCTTCCTCCAATCTTGATGCCGCATTCTTCTTCATATAGTTCAGCTTCTCGGATTATTTGCTCACAATACAGATTGAATAGGTATAGTGAAAGTATACAACCCTGATGCACACCTTTCCTGACTTTAAACCATGAAGTATCCCCTCTTTCTGTTAGAACAATCACCTCTTGATCTATGTACAGGTTCCTCATGAGCACAATTAAGTGTTCTGGAATTCCCATTCTTCACAATGTTATCTATAATTTGTTATGATCCACAAAGTCAAATGCCTTTGCATAGTCAGTGAAACACAGGTAAACATCTTTTTGATATTCCTGCTTTCAGCCAGGATCCATCTGACATCAGCAAGGATATCTCTGGTTCCATGTCCTCTTCTGAATCCAGCTTGAATTTCTGGCAGTTCCCCATTGATATACTGCTACAGCTGCTTTTGAATGATCTTCAGCAAAATTTTACTTGTGTGTGATATTAATGATATTGTTAAATAATTTCCAAATGTAGTTGGATCACCTTTCTTGGGAATAGGCATAAATATGGGTCCCTTCCAGCTGGTGGCCTAAGTAGCTATCTTCCAAATTTCTTGGCATAGACGAGTAAGAACTTCCAGCGCTGCATCCGTTTGTTGAAACATCTCAATTGGTATTCCGTCAATTCCTGGAGCCTTGTTTTTCGCCAGTGCCTTCAGTGTCTATCAGTTTGTTGTACTGTGGGGGCTTGCTGTTGCTGTGATTCCGGAAGCTATGCCATTGATATTCAAATGCCAGCAGGGTCACCCGTTGTCTTAGGCTGGGTTCCTTAGAGAATCAAAACCAGTAAAGTGTATATATATAAACATTGATAAATATCAAAGAAACAGCTCATGTGATTGTAGAGGCTGGGGAGTCCCAAGTCCGTGGATCAGGATAAGGCTTCTCCTGATTCACATAGCTGCAGGGGCTGACAAACTCAAGTTCGGCAGGTCAGAGAGCAGGGGTCTTGCTCACAGGCTGTAAAGGTTGACAAAGCCCAAGATCAGCAGGCCAGACCACAAAGCTTCTTCTGATTCACATAGCTGCAGTGGCTGATGAATCCAAGATCAGCAGGTAAGCTGCTAGCTCACTTCCCAAGAACTGGAGGTCAGATAAACAAGAGGAAGCTGCAGGATCCAGAACAAGCCAAAAGCCTTGGCAAGGTGAGCAGGAAAGAAGTAGGCATCAGAGGGTGGAGGGATGAAGGCTGAGAGAATGGTGAGCTGCCACAGTCCCCCCCTCCCACCGCCACCAATACCACTAAGCAGATTCCATCATGGGGGTGATCACATAACAAATTTCAACAAGGAAGTGATCACAACATTATACAACTGTCAAAACACTGAGAATCATGGCCCAGCCAAGTTGACACACAATCTTAACCATCACACTCATGGCGGACAGGTTTCAGCTGAGCTTCCAGACTAAGGCAGACTAGGAAGAAGGACCCAGCAGTCTACTTCTGAGAAGAATTAGCCAGTGAAAACCTTATGAATAGCAGCAGAACATTGTCTGACATAGTGCCAGAAGGTGAGACCCCAGGTTGAAAGACACTTGAAATACGACTGGGGAAGAGCTGACTCCTCAAAGTAGAGTTGACCTTAACGAGGTGGATAGAGTCAAGCTTTTGGGACCTTCATTTGCTGATGTGGCACAACTCAACATGAGAAGAAATAGCTGCAAACATCCATTAATAATTGGAACATGGAATGTACAAAGTATGAATCTAGGAACATTGGAAATCATCAAAAATGAAAGGGAACACATAAACATTGATATCCTAGGCATTAGTGAGCTTATATGGACTGGTACTGGCCATTTTGAATTGGACAATCATATGATCTACTATGCCAGGAATGGCAACTTGAAGAGGAATGACATTGTACTCATCATCAAAAAGAACATTTCAAGATCTGTCCTAAAGAACAATGCTGTCAGTGATAGGATAATATCCATATGCCTACAAGGAAGAACAGTTAATACGACTATTATTCAAATTTACACACCAACCACTAAGGCCAAAGATGAAGAAATTGAAGGCTTTTACCAGCTTCTGCAGTCTGAAATTGATCAAACATGCAATCCGTATACACTGATAATTACTGGTGAATGGAATACGATAGCTGGAAACAAAGAAGAAGGATCAGCAGTTGGAAAACACGGCCTTGGTGATAGAAACAATGCCAGAGATCGCATGATAGAATTTTGCAAGACCAACAACTTCTCTGTTGCAACTACCTGTTTTCACCAACGTAAACGGCAACTATACACGTGGACCTCGCCAGATGGAACACACAGGGATCAAATCGACTACATCTGTGGAAAGAGACGATGGAAAAGCTCATTATCATCAGTCAGAAGAAGGCCAGGGGCCAACTGTGGAACAGACCATCAATTGCTCACATGCAATTTCAAGTTGAAACTGAAGAAAATTAAAACAAGTCCACGAGAGCCAAAGTACAACCTTGAGTATAGCCCACCTTGAGTATATCCCAATGAAAACATACCAGTGAATAAATCCCAAATTCAGAAAAACGGTTGTTATTCTGGGGAGGTGGACAGATGAATGGTCTTAGTGACAGTTCCACAGAGTGCGCAGCTGCATATGTACTGTTCTATTTATTTTAAAGCTTTACGAAGCAAACTTGGCTGAGTGACAAGATTTATCAAAGCTCGGTGGGGTGAGTACGGTTGTTCTTTACGTTATTTCCTATACTTTTCTGTAGACTCGGAATGTCGTCTCGTAACGAAATTCAGTAAACCTGCGAAAGCCAGAACCTGTTTAAAGCAGAAACTTGTCAAAGAAGGAAAACGCAAATATTTCCCACTAAAACGAGAGAGAGAAAAGTGGTAAGACCACACCCCGTCAATGGTGGAAAACTCGCGAGACCCAGAAAAACAAGGCAGGCCCCTTGAGTTCCGGCTCTCACAGGTTTCACTGTAACTATGGTTTTGAAAATCAAATGAGCAACTGTGCTCCGCAGACAGAGACGTGTACACCGAGTCAGTGACACAACTAGAAAACAAGGGTTTTCTTTAATTGTTACAAAAATATATACATACAACATTTCCCAATTTAATGTTTTCACGTGCCCGAGTTAGTGATGCCAATGTCATTAGTCATTGCTTCAGTGTTCAATGAACCCCGGGTCCAGCCTCTGGGCAATCGCAAGCAGATCAATGGGGACCATTTGTTGGGCTCCTCCTGGGTCAAGGTGGTTGGATTTGGGTCTCTGAGGGCCCCTTGTCCTCTAAGGAACCCCCTTCACTGTCATTGTGCTTCCCAAATACTTTCCCAGATGGCACCTTCCGACTGTGAGCCTCGTAAAGGAGAATGAATGACGAGCACAACAAAACCAAACCTCACTGAATCAGGCCTCTGAAATTTCTATTGAGAAACAGAGACGAGTGTAGAACCGCGAAAGCTGATCTTCAGGCCGCTTGAGAAAGAAAATCGTCCTTAGTCAGAAGCCTTGAATCAGGCCAGCCCTGGGGATCTGAAAACTGTATCTGAGACACGGATCTGGGGAAGCAAACCAGCCCTCACGCCCTCAGTGCCTCCCACACCCTTGTCTTCGCGCTTTTCTGCCTTTAATTGAAAGCTGCTTTTTTTGTTTTTTTTCCCTTTCAGCGCTTTTCCCGGCAAACCTGCACAGAGATACAAGCAAAAGCCTCGTTAACAACTGTCACCCCAGCAGTCTCCATCAACGCACCCCTGGCGGGGTGGGGGGTGGGGGGCAAGTCTCCTCGAACGGGGTGAGGAAGTGATTTCCTCTGCTCCCAACAAGACGAAACATAAAAAGAACAAAAACCACCTTTTCTCTTTTGCCTGGCAGAAAACACAGATTTGAGATAGGCCTGGTTTCAATTAACGATCCCTTTAAATTCATATCTCATTGCTTCAGTCTTTACACGACTTCCTATAACAAGGATACAAAATAAAGGATTTTCAAGTTGTTTCTTTTTTACTTCCCGTTTTTCAGTGAACGGTATGGTTGGAAACCTCAGCAGGGCTTCATCAGACACTCCTGAATAGAAAACAAGAACTGCATTTTGGGTCGGCCTCCTAATCTAGCTGGGCTCCTGCTGTGTCTTTGAGAGGGATGTGGTTTCTCTAAGGAAGGTTCATCCCTTATACTACTTTGGAACAGCTAGAAAGATATTAGATATGATTTTATCTAAATCCTTCTTAGGAGTCCCTGGGTGGGGCAAACAGTTAAGCTCTCGGCTACTAACCAAATGGCTGGAGGTTCAAATTCACCCAGAGATATCTTGGAAGACAGGTTTGGCAATCTACTTCCAAAACATAAACATTTAAAATACTCTGGAGCACAGTTCTCCTCTGACACACATGGGGTCACCATGAGTCATGGTCAACTCAGTGGCAACTGGTAAACCCTTCTTACGACCGTTTATATCTTCCATCTACAACAATTTATGGATTCTTTTGGAAAAACACATTTACTGCTTAATTTATATTATAAAAATTATCTTTATTATAAAAACTACAACACAGAGAAAATTATAAAGATATGGAAATCTCTTATAATTGTATGAAGTCCAAGAGTTAGTGACTATATACTGTATTTTTTTGCACACAAGACACCAATGAAAATAACACATCCACACATATAGCACACCTAGGAAAATAATGTACAAGGGGGTTGCGTGCTTGGCAAAAAATATATAACATGCATGTTATTTGGGTAAAAACATGGTATTTCATATATATATACACACACATACATATATACATGGAGCGCTGATGGCACAGTGGTTAAGAGCTCGGCTGTTAACCAAAAGGTCAGCAGTTCGAATCCACCAGCCACTCCTTGTAAACCCTATGGGGCTGTCCTATTAGGTTGTTACGAGTTGGAATTGACTCAGGGGCAATGCGTTTGGTTATATATATGTATGTGTATGTATGTATGTATATATGTACATATACTTCTTAAACATCTTCAAATGTGGTTTTCTTCTTTAGAAAATGGACAGAATAGTCATTAGGGCTGTTTGTAAATGTTAAGTTTCTCTTTCTTCCAACTATATGAGAAGATTGCACTGAGAAACGGAGTTGTAATTCTCAGGGAATCCAGATTTCTGGGTTGCATGAAGGTTGAGATGACCCGCCCAGGCCGGCGTCCTGAGACCTTTGAACCCTGAGCCTTGAGAATACTGGTTTCCTAAAGTTGCCTTTAAGTCAAACAATAATAAAGAACATTGTGCCTTGGGTGTTGTACTCTTTTAAAGAATTATCTATGTGTAATTATCTTCATCTCACAGACTTGGGACATGTGATCAGGAGGGACCAGTCCCTGGAGAAGGACATCATGTTTGGTAAATAGAGAGCCAGACAAAAAGAGAAAGATCCTCCACAAGATGGCTTGACACAGTGGCTGCAACAATGGGCTCAAGCACAGCAACAATTGTGAGAATGGCGCAGGACTGAACAGTGTTTCATTCTGTTGTACACAGGGTCGCTGTGAGTCAGAACCGGCTCCACAGCACCTAACAACAACAGTTTTGACAACAGAAACTCCAAAGCTCAGGCAAGAAGCTGTGTTTTAGGGTAAATTGTTATTATGTAAAACCTATCCTGGCCCCATTTCCATGGCCATGTATTATTACTAGAGATAAGCTGGGGTATAAGAATCTTTGAAAGATTTTTCTTCTTTGAAACATTTTTGACTCCCTAGTCAAAATGTTAGCCCTGTTTGCAAATCATATTTATATTATCAGCTTTCTGTGATTTTTGTTTTAACAGCACTTGAGCTGGTCGGTGAAATCCGAGCACCAGTGGGTGCAGCGCTTCTAGATGGAAAAAAACATCAACGGCTAGCTCACCATTTGCACATGCATTTCCTTCTTTGGCGGTTGTCATGGGAGCCCACCTCACCATGGAGCCTCCGTCAGCCTGGGCCCTGAGCGGTACCAAGAGAAGAGCCCCCTGCTGAAAACACATAGAAGGACAAAAAAGGAACTTTTATTGTTCCATCCAAATGTTATGGACTGAATGGTGCCTCCTAAAAAGATGCGTACAAGTCTAAGCCCTCCTCCCTGTGAAGGTGGCCTTGTTTGGAAATGGGGTCTTTGCAGATTTACTCAGTGTGTTAACATGAGGGCATACTGGAGTAGGGTTGGTCCTCATGCCATATGAGTGGTGTCCTTATAGAAGAGACACAGAGAGACTGACAGAGCAAGGACAGCCACGTGAAGATTGTATCTACAAGCCAAGGAATGCCCGGGGCCACCAGGAGCTGGAGAGACAAAGAAGACTTTTTTCCTAGAGCCTTTGGTGGGAACACGGCCCTGCAGACACCCTGAGTTTGGACTTCTAACCTCCAGAACTGTGAAAGAATAAATTTTTGTTCTCATAAGACACCCAGTTTGTGGTATTTTGTTGCAGCATCTCTGGGAAACTAACACAACTACTAAGATATGGGGTGTGCTTGTTACTTCAGCACAATCCAGCCTATCCTGACTGAAACAACTGAAAATGTATTATGTTCCCTGGTCAGCATGCATTCTTCAAAACGTATGCTTTCTATTCGAGTTGAGGTTCCACGGGATATTCATCTTTCTCCTTCCTTTGTCTAGGGTGGCTCAGGAGAAGCACCAAGAGCCCAGGTAGCTGTTTCTCCTGGGAGCCGACGGCAGTGCAAGTTCCTTTTAAGGACAGTCACCTCTCGCGTGATTCTTGCTGCAGGTGGACCACACCCTCTGTGACCACCTCTCCTTTTCTGGTGAGATGATCAGCTGGGAGCCAGGTGAAGACCAACGCAGATGAACCTGCATCTAAGGGTTTAACCAAGACTATTGGTGGTAAGCCTACCACCTGGACCTCCTGACCCACTGCAGCCACGTGGCCACGCCCAGGGCTGCGATTCCCAGTGTCTTAGTCATCTAGTGCTGCTGTAACAGAGATGCCACAAGTGGATGGCTTTAACAAAGAGAAATTTATTCTCTCACAGTCCAGTGGGCTACAAGTCTACAAGTCCAAATTCAGGCCACCAGCTCCAGGGGAAGGCCCTCTCTGTCAGCTCTGAAGGAAGGTCCATGTCATCAATCTTCCCCTGGTCTAGGAGCTTCTCTGCACAGGAACCTCAGGTCCAAAGGATATGCTCTGCTCCCAGCACTGCTTCCTTGGTGGTATGAAGTTCCCATGTGTCTCTGCTTGCTTCTCCCTTTTATATCTCAAAAGAGATTGGCTTAAGACACTATCCAATCTTGTAAACCTCATCAGTATAACTGCCACAAATGCATCTTATTAGATCATAGTGATTGAGTTTACATCACATAGGGAAATCACATCAGATTACAGAATGGTACACAATCATACAATACTGGGAATCCTGACCCACACATTTTTGGGGGGATATAATTCAATCCATGACACATAGGGAGCCTGCATCTCTCCCAACTACGTGAAGAAGGGAATTCAGCAGAAGGAGGATCTCCTCGGAAAGTAAACTCTCCGCATCCCTCCTGCCTGCACACTGTGTAAGCTTGGCTGAGCCCTTCTCCATGGTCCCGGGAATCCCGGAGTGCGTGGGGAAGAGTAAAGGCCTGGCCACAAAGAAACCACATGGTCGAGGGCTGAGGTCCCAGAGCTGCTGCATCAGACCATTGCATCGGCTACCACTTGATTAACAGGTACAGATTTAACACCTGCAGATGCAGAAAATACAAGATGACACAGGCGCTTGCAGTAGGTCTGTGGGCGTGTTTCTATGTGAATGTGGGCTTGCACACGCTGGGGGCACGGCACGTTCAAGGACACCTCCCTGTCAGTGTGCACACACACCTGACTCCGCAGAGCAGTGACTCCTCAGCCTCCAGGTTTAGGGCCCCGGGGTGACAGCCGTGACGAGAGAGAACAGGGCGCTCGGAGCAGGAGAAGTCTGACGTCCCCCCGTGTCACCCCAGGACCACACACCACACAGGCCAGGCCCCATCCTCTCTCATGACCTTCCCCAGAGGGTGGTCTCTATCTCCGTGAGACCCAAGGTCCACACAAGCTCGGGGGTTTTTGGGGCTTTCAAGCCCAGGGTAGGTGTGAGCTACAGGAGGGCAGGCTTGTGCCAGGGTAGGGCCAGGGCCAGGTTGGGGTCAGAGTTGGGATCGGGGCAGGGTCAAGGGGAGTGTCAGGGTTAAGGTGAGTATCAGGAGTGAGGCCAGGATTAGGCCAGGGCCAGGTCGGGGTCAGAGTTGGGGTCAGGGCAGGGTTAAGACCAGTGTCAGGAGTGGGGCCCGGGTTGGGGTCAGAGTCAGGTCAGGGCAGGGTTAAGGCAAGTGTCACGAGTGAGGCCAGGATTAGGCCAGGGCCAGGTTGGGGTCAGAGCTGGGGTCAGGGCAGGGTTAAGACCAGTGTCAGGAGTGGGGCCCGGGTTGGGGTCAGAGCAGGGGTCAGGGCAGGGTTAAGGCCAGTGTCAGGAGTGGGGCCAGGGTCAGGGTCAGGATTAGGGTGAGGGTTTGACACTTAGCCTTAGAATGGGAGGAAATAATGAGTGTTTGAAATCTGCTGTGGAGAGGCTCTCCGGTCAGATTAGGTAGCCGGGCAGCAGTTCAACCAGGTGAGCAATGGGAAAAGCCCCGGCTGCGATGGTTATTAAACTCACCCGGGAAAGGCTTAGCTCTGCCTGTGCGGCTCACAGAACAGGTTCCCCATCCTCAGACAGCCGGGAGGAGTCTGGCTGCCAGCTGACAGGCAGCAAACGGGGCACCTAAGAACACCCTTAGTCAGTTAGCTTGGAGCGCGTCTCAGCACCTAGTGCTGCTGTAACAGAAATACCTCAAGTGCGTGGTCTTAATAAGCAGAAGTTTATTCTCTCACAGTTTAGGAGGCTAGAAGTCTGAATTCAGGGTGCCGGCTCTCGGGGAAGGCTTTCTCTCTGTCACTCTGGAGGAAGGTCTTTGTCTCTTCTGAGCTCCTGCTCCTGGGCGATCTTCATGTGGCTGGGCATCTCTCTTCCCCCATCTCTGCTTGTTGGCTTGCTTGTTTAAACTCTTTTATGTCTCAAAAGAGATTGACTCCAGGTTCACCCTAATGCTGCCTCATTAACATAACAAACATAAACGAACCTTCATTAACATAACCTAATCCTGCCTCATTAACATAGCAAAGACAACCCATTCACAAATTGGATTATAACCACAGGCAGAGGTTAGGATTTACAGCTTGTATTTTGGGGGGACACGATTCAATTCACAGCAGAGGGTAACAAGCTAGAACAAGGCCTTGGCTACTGTAGAACACAAACAAAACACCCCATTGGAAGCTGTCTCTATTTCCTCACTAATAAATCTGTAAAGCTCTCAGAGTTAATATTTTGCTTTGTGGGGGCCCCCTTCCCTGCCCCTCTCCCCACCCCCAGCTCCTCCCCAGCTTGTCCCCCTTCTGTCCCATGTCAGGGTGGGGCTGAGCGGAGCAGTGCAGAAATGCTAGAGAGACCAGAACGCAAACCCACAGCAGGAACAACATGAACGATCACACGTTTTGTTTTGCTTTTGTCGTTTCTTCCCTCCCAGCAACCCCGTGTACAACAGAACAAAACACTGCCCAGTCCTGTGCCATCACAATCGTTGCTATGCTTGAGCTCATTGTTGCAGCCACTATGGCAATCCATCTCATTGAGGGTCTTCCTCTTTTTGGCTGATCCTCTACTTTACCAAGCATGATGTCCTTCTCCAGGCACTGATCCCTCCTGACAACATGTCCAAAGTACATGAGACGAAGTCTCGCCATCCTTGCTTCTAAGGAGCATTCTGGCTGTACTTCTTCCAAGACAGATTTGTTCGTTCTTCTGGCAGTGCATGGTATATTCAAGCTCTGTGCCAACACCATAATTTAAAGGTGTAAACTCTTGTTCGGTCTTCCTTATTCATTGTCCAGCTTTCACAGGCCCATGAGGCAACTGAAAACACCATGGCTTGGGTGAGGGGCACCTCAGTCCTCAAGGTGACATCTTTTGCTTTAAAGAGGTCTCTTGCAGCAGATTTGCCCAATGCAGTGCGTCTTTTGATTTCTTGACTGCTGCTTCCATGGGCGTTGATTGCGGATCCAAGCAAAATGAAATCCTTGACAACTTCAATCTTTTCTCCATTTATCATGATGTTGCTTATTGGTCCAGTTGTGAGGATTTTTGTTTTCTTTATGTTGAGGTGTAATCCATACCGAAGGCTGTGGTCTTTGATCTTCATCAGTAAGTGCTTCAAGTCCTCTTCACTTTCATCAAGAAAGGTTGTATCATCTGCATAGCAAAGTGTCATGGATTGAATTGTGTCCCCCAAAAAATGTGTGTAGCAACTTGGCTAGGTCATGATTGCTGGTATTGTATGATTGTGTTATCTGATGTGATGTCCTTGTGTGTTGTAAATTCTACCACTATGATGAGACTAAATGTGATCTCCTTATGTGTTATAAATTCTATCACTGTGATGAGGTTATACTGATGAGGTTGACAAGATTAGTGTCTTAATGAAATCTCTTTTGAGATATAAAAGAGAGAAGCGAGCAGACACACATAGGAGCCTCGTACCACCAAGAAAGCAGTGCCTGAGGTTCCTGCGCAGAGAAGCTCCCAGACCAAGGGAAGACTGATGACATGGACCTTCCCCCAGAGCCGATGGTGAAAGCATTCCCCTGGAGCTGAAGCCCTGAATTTGGACTTGTAGCCTACTGGACTGTGAGAGAATAAACTTGTCTTTGCTAAATCCATCCACTTGTGGTATTCCTGTTAGAGCAGCACCAGATGACTGAGACGCACAGGTTATGCAGATGACAGGCTGTTAATGAGTCTTCCTCCAATCCTGATGCCACCTTCTTCATATAGTCCAGCTTCTCAGATTATTTGCTTAGCATGCAGATTGAATAACTATGGTGAAAGGATACAACCCTGATGCACCCCTTTCCTGACTTTAAACCACAAAATATTTCCTTATTCTGTTCGAACGACTGCCTCTTGGTATACATACAGGTTCCTCAAGAGCACAGGTAAGTGTTCTCAAATTTCCATTCTACCCTTTAGAGGAGGGCATTTGAGCTTTATTTTAGGATTGGTGCTTTGATTTTTTTTTATTTATTTTTTTGCTACATATGCTGTGATCAGTTAGCTGGAGTTCCTAATGAAACCAGCGTCACAGCCTCCTCCCCACCTCGCCGGAGCCTGCTGTATGTGTGACTCAGCCTGGACCCTGCCCAGTACCCAGCCCCCAGCCTGACTCCCAACCCCATGCCTGACCGTCACCTGGCCTCCCTGCACGACCTCATGCCTGACCCCTGCCCAGCCCCCCTCCCAGCCCCCCACCAAGTCCCCTACCTTGCCCCCTGCCCAGAGCCCTGCCTGATACCCAATTCCATGCCTGACCCCCACCTGACCCCCTGCCAAACCCCATGCCTTACCCCTTCCGGTGCCCCACCCAGTCCCCCGCTGGCCCCTCACCCAGATACCCTGGCTGACAGACATGGAGAGTCCCTTTCCTTTCCAGGCTCCCAAGCATTTCAGGAGCAAAAAGACAGGGAGGATCCTGTTGACAATTTTACTTGAAAACATGTCTATCCTTTCCCAACCATGTAAGCAGGGTAAAAATTCAGCCTCGTGCACAGTAGATCAAACAAAAATAAGGACTGACACTTCTGAGGATGTTATCATTTAATCCCCAAGGCACTAAGTGACAGCACTCGTGTTATCCTCATCCTGTAGGTGGCCATGCTGAAACCGCAAACCTTGGGAAGGTGTTGGAATGTGGCCAAGGATGTGACAGGAACACAGCTGGAACCCAGGACCTCTAACTTCTAAAGCAAGTGCTGTCAGTTCTGCTTTGTCACCTTCACAATGTCTTAGTCTCCTGTTGTTGTCAGGTGCCTTCAAGTCAGTTCCAGTTCATAGCGACCCCGTGGACAGCAGAACAAAACACTGTCCAGTCCTGCGCCAACCTCACAATTGTTGCTATGCTCGAGCCCATTGTTGCAGCCACTCTGTCAACCCATCTCGTTGAGGGTCTTCCTCTCTTTCGCTGACCCTCTACTTTACCAAGCATGATGTCCTTCTCCAGGGACTGGTCCCTCCTGATAACATGTCCAAAGCATGTGAGACATAGTCTCGCCATCCTCACTTCTAAGGAGCACTCTGACTGTACTTCTTCCAAGACAGATTTGTTCATTCTTTTAGCAGTCCATGGGATATTCACTGTTCTTTGCCAACACCAAAATTCAAAGACATCAACTCACTGTCCAGCTTTCACATGCATATGAGGCAATTGAAAAGACCATGGCTTGGGTCAGGAGCACCTCGAAAGTGGTGTTTATGCAAAGTGTATGGTACGAACGAAAGCACACCATGACGTACAGCTCTCCACTCTCTGTCTCTGTCCAGTGCATTACCTGACTAGTGTCATGTTGTTGCTGTCGAGTTGGCTCAGACTTACAGCAACCTCATGGACAATGGTGTCACTAGGGTTGGTGTCAATCCCCCGCGGACCTCCTCCTGTACCAGACAGCATCCTTAGTAGTGTTTTTTGCACTAATGTTACTCATAAATCATAATTCCCGTACATCACTTCTTCTTTTCCTTTAATTACTACTTCATTCTCAAAAAAGTTATTGATATAGGATCACAAATACTAACTACCAGAATATTGTAGCAAAACACCAGAAAATTTGACAAAATCACGGACTATAAAAATACCAGAAGCAACAAAAACAACAGCTCCTGCTTGTAGCACATGCAGATGAAACCACATGATTCGAAGCGTCATTGGAATTGCATAACAATGACAGCTCTGACCAGAGGGCATTAGAAGGTTCAAAAAGTCAATTAGCATAGTAGGTACATTGGTACATGTAAGCTGGGCTTAAGAAAAATGTTTTTGTTTTAACTAACTACCGGGATATTTTTGTAGCCAGTCATTTTGGTGTCACCCCCTCTGACGATGTCACCCAGTGCAGTCTGCACCCCCCACCCCTGGCACTCCCCTGGTAACACCACTGCTTGTGGATAACAGAATGAAATGCTGCCCCGTCCTGCGCCATCTCCACGACTGCTGCGATGTTTGTACCCGTGGTTTGGGCGATTGTGTCGATCTCTCACTGAGGGTTTCCCTCATTTCTGTGACCCTTGACTTTAACAAACATACAACAGAAGGAAACATCGCTGGTCCTGGACCATCTCCGTAACTGCTGCTATGTTTGAGCCTGTTGTTTTGGCTGTTGTATCAAGATCCATGCCGGACGGCCCCTTAGAAGAATGACTGGGCTCCCGTGTGTCGTGGTTTCTCGTGACTCATGTTCTGAGGGCCTCCACCCTCCTGAGCAGTCAGCTGAGTCCATGCTGGCCCCTGGATCTACCCACAAGGCCCTGGGCTCCCATCCCTCCTCCCGAGCCATCTCTCTGCCCTTCAAACGATGCTAGAATCACTCCTCATCCTAAAAGTGAAATTGTACCAAGGAGAGCCTCATTCTTTCTGGCTCTACCTGCTAATGGGCTATGTTGGAAGCACACCATCATCTGAGCATTGCTACATGGGAGTGGAATTGCTTTTGTCCAGGAACTACAAACACACATAAGAAGTCCCCACGGTTGTCCAGGAAGATAGGCATTGTACGTAGCAGCTCAGCGGGCCTGGGAAGAGCCTCATGTTCCCCATCAAGCTGGAGGACCCGATGAGCTTCCGAGAGGGGGCACATATCCTGCAGTGGTGTCACTAGGGTTGGTGTCAGCCAGTGCAGTAACTCATGATGTCACCTCCCCCCAACAGACCTCTTCCTGTACCAGACCATACAGAATCCTTAGTAGTGTTTTTGTATTAATGTTACTCATAAATCGTAATCCCCATATATCACTCCTTCTTTTCCTTTAATCACTACTTTATTCTCAAAAAAGTTATTGATATGGGTTCACAAATACTAGTTACCACACACTGTAGCTGAAACACCAGAAAAGTTGACAAAATCAGCGTCTAAAAACACCAGCAGCAATGAAAACAGCAGCATGTGCTGGTAGTGGGTGCAGACGAAACCACGAGATTCGAAGCTTCACCGTCATTGGGTAATAACGACATCTCTGACCAGAGCACATTAGAAGGTTCAAAAGTAATTAGCATAGAGTTTTAGCCTCATAGGTACATTGCTACATGGAAGTTGGGCGCATGAGCAATGTTTTTGTTGTTATAATTAACTACAGGGATATGTCTACAGACAGTCATTTGGGTATCACCCCCTCTGACAGTGACACCTGGTGTGGTCCACACCCCCCACACCCAGCTAGTGACACCCCTGACATCCTGGGCACCCTGGTTTTGGACACCAATCGTAGGGCACAGAGAGGTGGGAGACAGGGCAGCTCAAGTCACAGAACATGTGGCCTGGCTTAGGGGGTTCCAGGAGGTGCCCTGCCTCCCAAGTCACAGCCCGTTTGTTAGCAACTTCAGGGCAAGAACCCATTACACGCATCACTGTATCCCCAGAACTGAGGGAAAGGCCTAGAACAAGGTCTGCAAATCTGGCCCCACCTGTTTTCCCACTGTTGGCGAGGGAAGAGTAGTTTTTGTATTTTTCAAAGGTTGAAAAAATCAAAAGAAGAACAATATTTTGTGACATTAAAAATCGTCTGGAATGTAAATTTTAGCACCCAGAAATAAGGTTTTGTTGGCAGACAGCCACACTTGTTTGTTTGTGTATGTGTTAGAGTGTCCACTTACACGTGGCTGCTCTCGGCTGCGACAGCAGAGCTGGGCAGTTGTAGCAGAGACCACACGGCTGCAAAGCCTAAACCATTTACTCTCTGGCCCTTTACACAGAAAGTGTGCTGTCCCCCGGCCAGAACACAGTGGGCACTCACCGATGGACGGGAATATCTCCGTTAGGGATTCTTCCTTTAAGTCTTTTTCTGTCTTGGTTATTGTTTGTTATGGACTGAATTCTGTCCCCCAAAATTTGTGTTTTGAATTCTAACCCCTGTACTCTTCAATATGAGCCTGTTTGGAAATGGGGTTTTCTTTGTTGCTATTGAGGTCATATCTGTAGGGCGGGCCCTACACCTAATCACACGTGTTTCTAAAATTCAGCAGCTACTTAAAAAAAACCCACAAACAAAGGAATCCTCCGTGTTTAACAAGGCCCTTCTGCGCAAATGAGCTTCAAATATTTAACTAGCCTGGCCTCACATTCCTGGGAAGGATAGAAGAATAATCATTTCATTCATTTTCTTTTCCTGTCAAATAAAAAAATAGTAAGTTACAGAAACCCTGAGTGATCTTATTTCTCTTCAAGAAGCAAAACAGCTTTGCAGGCAAACTTTGGAACCGACTCTAAAGGGGTCACTGAAGTCGTTCATCTGTGGCCTGAGCAAGATCTGCACCTTCACGCCTCGCTCCTGATGTCAGCCCTGGCCTGGTGGCCCCTGCTCTGTCACAGGTAAACGCAGGCCCAGCTCCAGTGACTTCTCCACCAATACACCTGGGCTTCCCGACTGACCCGTGCCTGCTCTGCACGGCGCTCCCCGCCTCTGTGGTGAGGTTAGCGCCTCCCTCGCTGGCAGGCTGACTGCAGTCGGCTCCTTAACCTCTACTAAAAGGATATAAAAATAGTCCTTGCATCCTAAGATGCTGCTAAAATTTAAGGGTCCCTGTATAGTGCAAACACTGAACACGCTCGGCTGCTAACCAAAAGGTTGGCAGTTCGGGTCTATCCGGAGATACCTCAGAAGAAAGGCCTGACAGGTACTTCTGAAAACTCAGCCATTGAAAACCCTGTGGGGCACAGCCCTACTCTGACACATGCGGGGTTGTCATGAGTGGGAGTCGACTCAACGGCAACTTTTTAAAAATTGCTATTATTGGTCTCCCAGGGCTGCTGAAAAAAAAAAAAAAAAAACCACAGACTGGAGGGCTTACAACAGCAGAAGCATATTGCTTCACAGCTCCAAAGGCCAGAAGTCGGCAATCCAGGAGCCCACAAGGCCATGCTCTTCCCAGAGGGCCTAGGGGAGGATCCTTCCTGCCTCTTTCAGCTCCTGGTGGCCCCCCGCATTCCTTGACTTGTCGCTCTGAATCTGAATCTCTGCTTCTCTGCCTTCATCCGCATGCTCTGTGTCTCTTCTCTTTTATCGGACACACGTATGTAGGATTAGAACCCACCTACTCCAGTGTGACCTCGGGTTCTGATGACATCTGCAAAGACCCTGTTTCCAAACAAAGGTCACAGTCATAGTTTCTGGGCATTAGGACTTGAACATGTCTTAAACCTACTGCCAGCGAGTTGATTCTGACTCATAGCGACCCTACGGGACAGAGTAGAACCCCCCCATAGTGTTTCCAAGGCTGTAATATTTACGGAAGCAGACTGCCACAGCTTCCTCCTGTGGAGCACCTGGTGGGTTCAAACCGCTGACCTTTCGGGTGGCAGCCAAGAGCTTCACCACTGGACCACCAGGGCTTCTACGTGTCTTATTAAAAAACAGACAGACAAACCACTTACCATCAAGTCAATTCCAACCCATAGTGACCCTGGAGGACAGAGTAGAACCGCCCAGTAGCGTTTCCTAGGGGCGGCTGCTGGATTCAAACGCCAGCCTTCTGGTTAGAAGCCGAGCTCTTAACCACTGCGCCACCAGGGCAAGGGGAACATAAACCAACCCGAAACACCAAGGAAGGGACATACTGGACCGCTGCTGTCTGTGAAGGGTGTGGGCTGCTGGCGAGACAGCTCAGCACGTCCAACAGAGACTCCGAGGGCCCGTCTTCAGTCACCAGGCAAAACAGTGTGAAGGTCGTCCCGACTTCCGAGGCCTGCTGCCACCCGCTCCCTCCAGGGTGTGAGTGCTAGCCCCCCCAGGCAGCCTTCTCTTCCTCCTCCCAGGAACAGCACAGGGGCTGCATCCTGGAGCTTCCCACGATGCAATCCTATCTGGTGATGTCACGGCTGTTGTTGATTACCGTGGAGTCGGCTCCAACTCATGATGGCCTCGCGCTCAACAGAACGAGGCCGGGTCCTGCGCCATCTTCATGATCGTTGGTGTGCTCCAGTCCATTGCTGTGGCCACTGTGTATTTTGAGTGCCTTCCAACCTAGGGGGCTCATCTTCCAGCACTGTATCGGATGATGTTCTGTGGTGATCCGTAGAGTTTTCATTGGTTGATTTTTGGAAATAGACAGCCAGGCCTTTCTTCCTAGTCTGCTTTAGTATGGAACTCAGCTGAAACCTGTCCACTATGGGTGACCTTGTTAGTACTTGAAATACCAATGGCAGAGCTTCCAGTATCACAGCAACACACAAGCCCACCCAGTAGCACGAACTGACAGAAAGGTGGTGATGTTCAATGATAAGGAAACTGAATGTCTTTCAATGTATTTAAATTTTAGAGTACAAAGCTGTTCTGGAATTTGGGCTCCAACAGCGCTTATCAAAGTCAAGCTGTGCACAGACCTACTTCAAAAAATAAGTTATTTAGGTGAAATAAATTCTCACTTATCTCAGTCTGAGCAGTAGTTGCCAGAGTTCTGACATCTTTAACCTTCAGGGAGTGCGGTGCTATTTGGAACATGACAGGTGTTTTCGTTTTGCTCGCCCATTGCCTGCACAGGTGTCTTAGAGCCCCAGCTGTCTCCTGACTACTCGTTGGTGCTGTTTTCTGGGTTCTGCACAGACCGTCTCCGGAATCAGACACAGCTCACAGAGCCACCTCAGCGACAGCTGTGTCTGGCACCAGCTTCAGCCCCAGGAGTGAGGAGCGAGAACTCGACCGTCCGCCCTGCCTGAAGGGCCTGTTCGCAGCCGCCAGAGAAGGCCGCCCTGAGACTGTGGGTCCCTTCACAGATTCCTGGTTAAGCTACAACTCATGTTTGTATCTCCCCTAAAAGGACCAGAAAGCCCATCAGCCAGGCAAGCTGTCGGTGTGCAGAGAAACCTTTCTAAACCTTTGAACACGAAGGGTTACTCACAGGAATGCAATCAACCTCTCATGTCAGTGTGTGTGTATGTGTGCACATGTGTGTGGGTGTGCATGGGTGTGAGCGTGCGTGTGTGTGCGCGTGTCTTTGTCTTAGTCACCTAGCAGTGCTCCAACAGAAGTGCCACAGGTGGATGGCTTCCACAAGAAGTTTATTCTCACAGTCCAGTCGGCTACAAGTCCAAATTCAGGGCATCAGCTCCAGGGGAAGGCTTTCTCTGTCGGCTCTGGAGGAAGGGCCATGTCATCCATCTTTCCTTGGTCTGGGAGCTTCTCTGTGCAGGAACCTCAGGTCCAAAGGATGCACTCTGCTCTCAGCACTGCTTTCTTGGTGGTATGAGGTTCCCATGTGTCTCTGCTCGCTTCTCTCTTTTAGATCTCAGAAGAGATTGGCTTAAGACACTATCTAATCTTGTAGACCTCATCAGTATAACTGCCACTAATCCGTCTTATTACATCACAGTGATAGAGTTTACAACACACAAGAAAATCACATCAGATTACAAAATGGTACACAATCATACAATACTGGGAATCATGACCCAGCCAAGTTGACAGATATTTTTTGGGGGACACTTCAATCCATGACAGTCTTGATAAGTATGTAACTCACGCATCAGTCTCGCCATTTTGAGGCTTGTTTTAAGGTTTACTATGGAAGGTTTAGAGTAGCCTTTCCTCTAGGGCCCGTTGAGTCTTTCTCTTAAGTGACCTTTGGGATTTACCGGACTTGTCAGGTATTCTGTGTGGTCTCTCTATTCTGCTTCGTCAGGACTCAGCTGTACCCCTCCTTTGTAAGTTCTGGGACAGTTTCCTCTCACAGCCCCCAGTAGTTCTTTGCCTAGGCTGATGGAGCTCCATCCCATGCATTAGTTAGCATTCAGCTGCAGGCTTAAGGGGATGCTTATGCAGATTTCTGGAATTCTTTGTCTGTAAAGCTCTCTATTCTCTTCCCTGTGAATCCCAGGAGCCTCAGCGCCCCCACTCCTGTCTCTGGCTTCTCCACGTAGTGAGGCTGCCCGTGTTGTGCGTGGGTTCCTCCTCCCTGGGGTACAATCCACAAAAGTGCCTTGAGGGAAAGCGGGGCAATCAGAGTCTGCATCTCATTGTATTCTCTGAGGATCACAGTCCCGTGTGGCCTGCTGTCCTCTGACACACTTGTTTCTTTCTTTCTTCCTTTTTTTAGCTGTTTACATTGGGAGGCCAAGTCCAGTACCAGTTGCTCCAACATAGCTGGAAGTCTACATTTCTGATTTGTTCATTTGTCGACAAAATTGTATTCATTTTTAAACACAGTAACCACAACAGTGATATAAATACATATATACATGTGACCAAAAAAACAGTTGCCATTGCATCAACTCGGACTCACAGTGACTGCATGTGCGTCAGCGTAGAGCTGTGCTCCACAGGGTCTTACATGGCTGATGTTTCAGAAGTAGGTTGCCAGGCTTTTCTTCAAGGCACCACTGGTAGACTTAAGCTGTCAATCTTTCAATTAGCAGCTGAGCACATTAATTGTTTATACCACCCAGGGACTCCGTATATATGTTAAAGAAAGATACTTAAGAACAAGTACTTAAATATGTACTTATATATGTTAAGGAACAAGTGCTTAGATATGTACTTATGTATGTGACAGAACAAGTACTTAAAGAGCAATGTGTTGCTCTCTGTTCTTACTAAATTCATCTGAGATAACTGCTTTGTTTTCTCAGCCTGGAAACTATAGTGAAGGGAGAGGAAATTGTTCTTTCATACACCTAACTCCCAAATCCTAATGGTGGATTATTTCTTATTCTAACATTGAAGATGATTCCCTTGGCATAGTCTTTTCTCCATAGCATTTCCATGTGACCCATGTAAGTCCTGGGGTTCCGTGTGGTCTAGTCTGTGCAGGAAGTTACAATTAAAAAACACAAAGCAAATTTACCCCTAGAGTCTTGAAGACCGTAAAAGTCATATGTAAGGCTGTAAAAGTCATATACGTATATGTATGTGAGGATGGTCCAGGACCAGGCAGTGTTTCTTTCTGTATATATATTGTGAGGATGGTCCAGGACCGGGCAGTGTTTCTTTCTGTATATGTATGTGAGGA
>NW_004443938.1:3159694-3163022 GCF_000243295.1 Trichechus manatus latirostris | reverse complement strand
GTTTCTTTCTGTATATATATTGTGAGGATGGTCCAGGACCGGGCAGTGTTTCTTTCTGTTGTACTTAGGGTCACTATGAGTTGGAACCGACTCAACAACACCTAACAACAACAACACAACATATATATATAGGAGCCCGACGACGCTGTGGTAAAGAGCTCGGCTGCTAACCAAAACAGTCAGCAGTTCAAATGCACCGGTTGATCCTTGGAAACTGTATGGGGCAGTTCTACTCTGTCCTGTAGGGTCGCTGTGAGTCGGAACTAACTCGACAGCACCTAACAACAACAGTTTCAGAATACCACGTTATGGAAGCTATAAAAACTTCGGACATTGTCTCTCATGTGCAGAATTCTCAGAAGTTAGTGGTGCTCTCCCTTTTACTAGTAACTTCTCCTTTGAGTCCCCATCACCCAGCCTCCTGGCCACAGTGACTAATAGTCTTCTGATCGCACCTGTCAGCTACACCAAGCCGCAGTCAGAAGACTGGAGGACCAAGCAGCGCATGCCCTGAGCCTCCCTAAAGCCCCACAAAGGGGAGCATACTCAGATACCTAGAATTACAGTTTTTCTCCTATTCTGACTACTTTCCCTGAAGAAAATACTGAGTATCTCTTATTAATGAAATTCTCCAACTACTTTCAGAAGGATAAAAAATATAGTTAGAGGCATAGTTGGGTAAATTGGAAAGATTTTCTTTCCATGGAGAGCAATTGTAGAATAGGGGAAATTTAGGAGACAAAAAAACCTGGTTTCTAATATTTACTTGCTGTATAACTTCAGGCAAGTTATTTATTTTATCAGAACCTCTGATTTCTCATCTATAAAATTCTAATAATAATAGCTGGGTCTAAAAGTAGTTTTTGACACTAGATGAGATTATGTATAGCTCCTAGCAAACAGGAGCGACTCAAAATGTAGCAGCTTCCTTTTTTAAGGCAAGAAAACTAATCTTTTTGGACCTTAGCGTTCTCATACGTAAAAGGAAAATCATAATAACTTCCCCATCGGTTACTAGAAGGATTAAAGATCATCTTTGTTGGTATGTTACTGATTAGTGGTGTTGTTACTGCTGTCGGTTCCATGGAGTTGATTCCAACTCATGGAGACCCCATGTGACAGAGTAGAACTGCCCTGTAGGGTTCTCTTGGCTGTAATCTTTACAGGAGCAGATCACCAGGTCTTTCTCCCTCGGAGCCTGTGGGTGGGTTTGAACTGCCAACCTTCTGGTTAGCAGCCGAATACTTAACCATTGCACCACCAGGGCTCCTTGACTAGCATATAGTGGATGTATATAAACAGCACCTTCACCAAGCACCATTTGTGAGGTGATCAAACACAATTCTAGTCTCAGTCTCCTATTTCCCTTTAAAACTTGTGAGTCAGGATTATCGTCCTTGTCTGGATGAAAACTCAGACCGTGCATGACTTTGCTGCTCCCTCTTAGATCACAGTCCCTCAATAGCTGTAAACTACAACACAGCCCCAATTTAGAAATGTGAATGTCCAGTCTAAGACAGTCATCACAGTCTGAACTTGATTTAATGCCCCGTGTTTTCTGCTCCCCAGGATCAGCCTGGAGCCCTCTTGCTGGGCAAGGGGACTACAGTGGGTCTCCTCTCTCCTCCTCCTAACTGCCCCCACACGCTTTACTTTGAAATTTCAAAGTCTTGATATCCTTGGAAGAAACTAACATTTTAGCATTCTGTTACACATGAAGGAGAACACCCAACAATACACATACACTCATTCACTCACACAAAATCTCTCCCACCCTGTTGGTGCCCCTCAACACCGGGTGGTTTTCTGTCCAAGCGAGGCAATGACAACACTGTCGCTCTGCTCTTGGCTCTCCCAGTCCATTGCTAATTCCAAGCAATTGGGAGCTTTCATCACTGCCAGCTGATTAAAAACAAATTTATAGTCTTCTTGTTGTGGTTGGAAACCCTGGTGATGCCGTGGTTAAGAGCTACGGTTGCTAACCAAAAGATCAGGAGTTCGAATTCACCAGGCGCTCCTTAGAAACTCTATGGGGCAGTTCTGCTCTGTCCTATAGGGTTGTTATGAGTCAGAATCGACTCCATGGCAGTGGGTTTGGTTTTGGTTTGTTGTGGTTGTTGTCTAGTTTTGTTGTTTTTTGAAGTCTTGGGAGAATTTGAATTGTTTGAATTTGAATTTCTATTGTTATATTCATCAGCAATGTTATTGTAGTGTTTCTTTTTCTTAAAATTGTTTGAAGTCTTTTTCTTTGATGAAGGTTGACATCAGAGGACTTGTAAACAAAATTTGATGCTTTTATTGTGAGTAGAAGGAGCCTTGGTGGCACAGTGGTTAAGCACTCAGCTGCTAACCGAAAGGTCGGCAGTGCAAATGCTCCAGAGGATCTGTGGGAGAAAGATGGGGCGGTCTGCTTCTGTAAAGATTACAGCCTTGGAAACCCTATGGGGCCGTTCTACTCTGTCCTATAGGGTCGCTATGAGTCAAATCGACTCGACCGCAATGGGTTTGGTTTTTGTTTGTTTAATCCTGCCCTTTCTTCTTCCTAAAGTCATTTGAAATAACTGCTTTGTTTTCTCAGCCTGGAAACTATGTTGTTGTTGTTGCTGTGTTGTGAGGTGCCGCCGAGTTGGTTCCAACTCATAGCAACCCTGTGTGCAACAGAATGAAACACTGCCCGGCCCTGCGCCATCCTCACAACCGTTGTTATGCTTGAGCTCACTGTTGCAGCCACTGTGTCAATCCATCTCCTTGAGGGTCTTCCTCTTTTTCACTGACCCTCTACTTTACCAAACATGATGTCCTTCTCCAAGGATTGGTCCCTCCTGATAATATGTCCAAGTATGTGAGATGTAGTCTCGCCATCCTTGCTTCTAAGGAGCATCCTGGTTGTACTTCTTCTAAGGCAGATTTGTTCCTTCTTTTGGCAGACCATGGTATATTCAAGATTCTTGGCCAACACCACAATTCAAAGGCATCAATTCTTCTTTGATCTTCCTTATTCATTGTCCAGCTTTCACATGCATGAGGTGATTGAAAACACCATGGCTTGAGTCAGGCACATCTTAGTCCTCAAGGTGACATTTTTGCTTTTCAACACTTTAAAGAGGTCTTTTGCAGCAGATTTGCCCAATGCAATGCGTCTTTTGACTTCTTGACTGCTGCTTCCATGGGTGTTGGTTGTGGATACAAGTAAAATGAAATCCTTGACAATTTCAATCTTTTCTCCATTTATCGTGACTTTGCTTATTGGTCCCTACTGTAAAGTTGTGGAAACTGAAGTTCAGGCAGAGGATGTGACTTCCCTTTGGTCCTACAGTGTAAGTGGTAT
>NW_004443938.1:3135999-3159594 GCF_000243295.1 Trichechus manatus latirostris | reverse complement strand
GGTTCAAGTCCTCTTCACTTTCAGCAAGCAAGGTTGTGTCATCTGCATAACTCAGGTTGTTAATGAGTCTTCCTCCAATCCTGATGCCCCATTCTCCTTCAGAGAGTCCAGCTTCTCTGATTATTTGCTCAGCATACAGACTGAATAGGTATGACAAAAGGATACAACCCTGAAGCACACCTTTCCTGACATTATACCACGCAGTATCCCCTTGTTCTGTTTGAACAACTGCCTCTTGATCCATGTACAGATTCCTTATGAGCACAATTGTTTCTGAATTCCCATTCTCCACAATGTTATCCATAATTTGTTATGATTCACTCAGGCGAATGCCTTAGAATATCAATAAAACACAAGTAAACATCTTTCTGGTATTCTCTGCTTTCAGCCAGGATCCATCTGATATCAGCAATGATATCCCTGGTTCTACGTCCTTTACTAAATTCAGCTTGAATTTCTGGCAGTTCTCTGTCGATATACTGCTGCAACCGCTTTTGAATGATCTTCAGCAAAATTTTGCCTGCACGTGATATTAATGATATTGTTCAATAATTTCCGAATTCACTGGGATCACTTTTCTTGGGAATGGGCATAAATATGGATCTCTTCCAGTCTGTTGGCCAGGTAGCTGTCTTCCATATTTCTTGGCATAGATGAATGAGCACTTCCAACGCTGCATCCATTTGTTGAAACATCTCAATTGGTATTCCGTCAATTCCTGGAGCCTTGTTTTTGGCCAATGCCTTCAGTGCAGCTTGAACTTCTTCCTTCAGCACCATCAGTTCCTGATCATATATTACCTCCCGAAATGGTTGAACATCGACCAATTTTTTGGTATAGTAATTCTCTATATTCCTTCCACCTTCTTTTGAAACTTCCTGTGTTGTTTAATATTTTCCCTGTAGAATCCTTCAGTATTGCAACTCTAAGCTTGAATTTTTTCCTCAGTTCTTTCAGCTTGAGAAATGCTGAACGTGTTCTTCCCTTTTGGTTTTCTATCTCCAGGTCTTCGCACATGTCATCATAATACTTTACTTTGTCTTCTTAAGCCACCCTTTGAAATCTTCTGTTCAGCTCTTTTACTTCATCATTTTTTTCTTTTGCTTTAGCTACTCGATGTTCAAGAGCAAGTTTCAGAATTTCTTCTGACATCCATTTAGGTCTTTTCTTTCTCTCCTGTCTTTTTAATGACCTCTTGCTTTCTTCATGTATGATGTCCTTGATGTCATTCCACAACTCGTCTGGTCTTTGGTCATTAGTGTTCAATGTGTCAAATCCATTCTTAAGATGGTCTCTGAATTTAGGTGGGATATACTAAAGGTTGTACTTTGGCTCTTGTGGACTTGTTCTAATTTTCTACAGTTTCAACTTGAACTCACATATGAGTAATTGATGATCTGGTCCACAGTCTGCCCCGGCCCTGTTCTGACTGATAATAATGAGCTTTTCGATTGTCTCTTTCCACAGATGTAGTCGATTTGATTCCTGTGTATTCCATCTGATGAGGTCCATGTGTATAGTCACTGTTTATGTTCGTGAAAAAAGGTATTTGCAATGAAGAAGACATTGGTCTCGCAAAATTCAATCATGGGATCTCTGGCATCGTTTCTATCACCAAGGCCATATTTTCCAACTACTGATCCTTCTTCTTTGTTTCTAACTTTCACATTCCAATCATCAGTAATTATCAATGCATCTTCATTGCGTGTTTGATCAATTTCAGATTGCAAAACCTGGTAAAAATTTTCAGTGTCTTCATCTTTGGCTTTAGTGGTTGGTGCGTAAATTTGAATAATAGTAGTATTAACTAGTCTTCCTTGTAGGCGTGTGATATTATCCCATCACTGACAGCCTTGTACTTCAGGATAGATCTTGAAATGTTCTTTTTTGACGATGAGTGCAACACCATTCCTCTTCAAGTTGCCATCCCCGGCATAGTAGATCACAGAATTATCCAATTCAGAATGACCAATACCAGTCCATTTCAGCTCACTAATGCCTAGGATATCCATGTTTATGTGTTCCATTTCATTTTTGATCATTTCCAATTTTCCTAGATGCATACTTCATACATTCCAGGTTCCAATTATTAATGGATGTTTGCAGATGTTCTTCTCATTTTGAGTTGAGCCACATCAGCAAATGAAGGTTCCGAAAGCTTGACTCCATCCACATCATTAAAGTCGACTCTACTTTGAGGAGTCAGCTCTTCCCCAGTAGTATTTTGAATGCCTTCCAACCTGAGAGGCTTATCTTCCGGCACTATATCAGATAGTGTTCTGCTGCTATTCATAAGGTTTTCACGGGCTAATTCTTTTCAGAAGTAGACTGCCAGGCCCTTCTTCCTACTCTGTCTTAGTCTGGAAGCTCAGCTGAAACCTGTCCGCCAAGGGTGACCCTGCTGGTATTTAAATACCAGTGGCAGAGCTTCCAGCATCACAGCAACACACAAGCCCCCACAGTATGACGAACTGACAGACGCGTGAGGAGAAACTATAGGGAAAGGAAAGGAAATCGTTATTTTGATGGTGGTACAGTGGTTAAGTGCTGAGCTGCTAACCGAATGGTTGGTGGTTCCAACCCCTGCCACTCCGCAGGAAAAAGATATGGCAGCCTGCTTCTGTAAAGATTTACAGCCTTGGAAACCCTATGGAACAGTTCTACTCCTTCCTATAGGGTAGCTGTGAGTCGAACTCAGCTCGATCGCAGTGGGTTATTGCTAGTACTAACTTCAATATAAAGATGGCTACTTGGTATAAGAACACTTTGTAGTTGTTGCTGTTTAACGAAGCCTTATTAGAAATAAGCTTGGCTAGGTAAATAGTGAGCTCTAAATACTTTGCAATCAATAAACTCTGCTTCCTGCACCTTTCTAGCTCAAGAATGTGAGATATGTTATCTATGTGGTTTTATATCAAATGTTCCTCATGGATAAGCAGATCTGGATGTGATTATGGGATTTCTCTAAGAAATGGGGAAGAATCAAGAGTGACTCGCATTTAGACCTTGGATTCCAAGAGATTCCATGGAATCTTTCTGAGAAACAATGTGAAAATCTGCCTGAGAAGAGGACACAAAGTCTACTCATTCGTCCCGTGGCCAGCTGAGCAGGCTGCATAGGTGTGTGGGGGGGGGTGTGTCTCTGTGTGTGGTGTGTGTGTTTGTGTGGTGTGTGTGTGTGTATGTAATGTGTGTGTGTCTCTGGGTATGTCTCCATGTCTGTGTGTGGTGTGTTTGCGGTCTGTGTCTGTGTGTGTGATGTATGTGTGTCTGTGTGTGTGTTGTGTGTTCGTCTGGTGTGTATGTGTGGTGTGTGTGTCTGTGTGTGTGTAGTGTGTGTGTGATATGTTTGTGTGGTGTTGTGGGGGGTGTCTGTGTAGTGTGTGTGTATGCCTGTGTCTGTGCATCTGTGTATGTGTGTTCTTTTCCTTAAAAAAAAAATCATCAAAATGTTACTTTGCTGGGAATTTAACTTAGGAAATCCAAACATTTAAATGGTCGACTACATTCCCAGCTGTTTTCTCAGTTTTTGTATGAATTTTGATTCTTATAATTAGGCCGGAAAAATTCCGCAAGAGCAGTCATAAAGGACAAGTTGCTTTGTGGCCTTTGGAGAAACAGGTAGAACCTGGGCTTTTTCCCTGGCCGAGCACTGCCTTTGAAGATGCTGACCTGGAGGAGAGAGACTCCCAATGCAGCAGGGAGCAGAGCACACGAAGGCCGTCTCCATGAGGTCTTCTCCCTGCAGAAGAAAACAGTAGCCTAGAATCAGGGGAAAATGGGTTATTAGAGGTGGAAGGAACCTTGGAGGGGACCAAGCCCACCCCCTCATTTCACATACAAGGCTACACGGTGGGGCCCGGAGGAGCTGCGGTAGAATTCTGGACTTCATGTGGCAGATGAGGCACTTCATTTAAAATTCCATGTGTTCTTCCAAAACTTCCACCCTTTCTAAGCCAGTGAAAACCAAATGAGACTCAGAAGTGGTCATTGGGCACTGGTCTTGATACACTCCATGAATAATTTTTAATACTTTAAGGCATTCTCCAGGGATATAAATATAAATGAGATATTAAAGAACTAACGATCTTGATAGGTTAAATCAATAGGACAAATTTTTAAAGAAACATTAAAATACATACTTTATTCCAAAAAGTCCCTGGATAATAATACAATGGGGATGATAAAGTTAATGACCACACGTGTAACAAAGGCTGAAATGAAGGATGTCAACCAAATGCAAGATCAAGCTTTATCCTCACTGACACTTGGCTGTGGAATGATTAAAGGTAGCTCCTGGTTTGCATCACTGGAAATAAAGTCCACGCAGCAAGAAAAAATCCAGCCTTCTGTGAGGGTTACATTCGTGTGTCACCTTGCTGTGGCTATGCTTCCCAGTTGATTGGCCAAACACAAGTCTAGCTGCTGTCCTGGAATAGTTACGTGTGATTAGATCAGTTGGCCTTGGGTAGAGAAAATTACCTTCCACGAATGCAATCTAATGTGTTGTTGTTGCTGCTGCTGCTGCCACGTTGGCCCCCGATTCATGGCACCCCATGCACAACGGAACGAAACACTGCCTGATCCTGCACCATCCCCATGACAGGCTGTGGATTCGACCGTTGTGGTCTACAGGGCTTTCATTGGCTGATTTTCAGAAGTAGATCTCCAGGGCTTTCTTCCTAGTCTGTATTGGTCTGGAAGCTCTGCTGAAATTGGTTCAGCTTCACAGCAACACGTAAGCATCCACTGACTCACAGCCCAGGCCAGCTCCGGTGCAGAGGAAGTGGAGCTGGTGGTACTTCTGTGGGTATAGGGACCTGCATTCTGATGCTACAATGGTCCGCCTGGACAGTCTGGAAGGGGTGGTTAGTGCCCGTATAGAAGAGCAGACAAGGCAGTCACTATTAGGGAGGTAGGGGGCTTTGGGGACAGTGCATTTCCTAAATGTAGGGCTCCCTCAGGTAGAGAAGGGAGGAGGACTTCTAAGAAAGCATGTGCAAAACGAGGAAACAGGCAGAGATTGAAGTGAAGGGAATACTCAGGAAGTTGGCACACGGACTTGGCTGGAATGCTGCATGGGGAAGAGGGAGGCAGAACGAGGGAGAAAGACAGCTGGGTGTGTGACTCGGGACACAGGCAGGAAGCTTCCTGCCATGTCTTGCAGCATCACATCTCCTGGTGACCAAGCTGGTGATGGAACGAGCTGGAAGGGACCAGAAGCTGGGGCTAAACAGGACACAGAGGGGAAGCATGCCCTGAGCTCATGTGGGAGGAGAGAACCCAAGGCACTTCCCATGGGAGAACATGACGGCGTGGTAACAAGAACATGGAGTGCGTTGCAGGAGCAAAGAGTAAAATAGTACAGTGAGCATGGCGTAACCTGAGAAAAACCCAGATCCCGTGTGGCTCAATCTTTGTTTAAAGTAACATTCAAATAACAAAGTTATGCTATCACTAAAAAAAAAAAATAACTTTTTTTTAAAAAAATAATTGAATTCTTGACTGCGGTCTCTCTCCACCTCCCACCTCATCCCTCTCGCCACCAACCCCCCCTCCAAAAAAAACACACATACGCCCAGGCGGAAATACAAGCAAAATTCTCAGCAGCACTCCTTAAAATTCCTACTTGACAGCTCTGCCACTCCCCAAAATTCCAAACTCACAGCAGCTGCTAGAAATCTTTTGTTTTTTTAGTTTCTACTCTCAAAACTCTTCATGGGTCCTGTTCTGGCCGTGGCCCTCCCATCTCACGCCCTCTTCCCTGGTGCCTCACTGCCTCACCTCCGCTGGTGGGCTGCTGGAACATCCAGTCTCACTGGATTACAGAATGACAGAGCACCTCCCCTCACCCCTCCTCCCCATCACAGAGAAAAATTATGGCACCTCTGGAAAATTTTGTTCTTCATAGGGTCTGTTTTTGCATGAGAAGGGGCCAATTTAGGTGTTGAGGGGCATGAAGCACACAATTCGGGGGCCCTAAACCCTATGGAGAGGACATGCAACAAGGGATCTCATTGCTGATGGCAGGTGGATCCTGGCTGAAAGCAGAGAATATAGAAAGATGCTTACCTGTGTTTTATTGACTGTGCAAAGTCATTTCACTATGTGGATCATAACAATTATGGATAACATTGCGAAGAATGGGAATTTCAGAACGCTTAACTGTACTCATGAGGAACCTGTCCTTAGACCAAGAGGCAGTCGTTCAAACAGAAGAAGGGGATACCACGTGTTGTAAAATCAGGAAAGGGGTGTGTCAGGGTTGTATCCTTTCATCATACTCACTCAATCTGTGTGCTGAGCAAATAATCAGAGAAGCTGGACTCTGTGAAGAAGAATGGGGCATCAGGATTGCAGAAAGACTCATTAATAACCTGCGATACGTAGATGACACAACCTTGCTTGCTGAAAGTGAAGAGGACTTGAAGCACTTACTGATGAAGATCAAAGACTACAGCCTTCAGTATGGATTATACCTAGACATTAAAAAAAAAAAAAAAAAAAAAAAACCCTTCACAACTGGGCTAATAAAGAAAAGATTGAAGTTGTCAAGGATTTCATTTTACTTGAATCCACAATCAACACCCACGGAAGCAGCAGTCAAGAAATCAAACAATGTATTGCATTGGGCAAATCTACTGCAAAAGACCTCTTTAATGTACTGAAAACCAAAGATGTCACTTTGAGGACTAAGGCGTACCTGACTCTAGCCACAACATTTTCAATTGCTTCATATACAGGCGAAAGCCGGACAATGATAAGGAAAACCAAAGAATTGATGCCTTTGAATTATGGTATTTGTGAAGAATATTGAACATGCCATGGACTACCAGAAAAATGAACAAACTTGTCATGGAAAAACTACAGCCAGAATGCTCCTTAGAAGCAAGGATGGCAAGACTTTGCCTCACGTGTTTTGGACATGTTGTCAGGAGGGACCAGTCCCTGGAGAAGGACATCATGCTTGGTAAATAGAGGGTCAGCGAAAAAGAGGAAGACCCTCAACGAGATGGACTGACTCAGTGGCTGCAACAATGGGCTCAAACATAGCAACAATTGTGAGGATGGCACGGGACTGGGCAGTGTTTTGTTCTACTGTATGTGGGGTCGCTATGAGTTTGAACTGACCTAACAGCCCTAACGACGACAAAAAGAAACCCTGTGGAGCACAGTTCTACTCTGATACACATGGAGTCACCGTGACTTGGAGTAGACTCTATGGCAAGTGGGTTTTTTTGTTTGTTTTAAGAATACAAAATTATGGATATTAAATGAGGTACCAGTGTGAAAATGTAGACCAGAAATCACAAAAATCGTAACTACTAAACAGCTAACAAATACAATAAACATAACCAAACAAAAACGCATAACAATATTTTTAGTTAACAAACATTGTGACAAGACTTTTGAAATATTTTCTATAGAAACAGTACAAAGAAGTTTTTTTCTCACATAGTTGTTTGAGATTTGATTTTTATTATCGATAGTGTAGCAGTGTCTTTCCCTTCGTAACTCATTATCGGAAATGTCCTTTAAATTTAGACTGTGGTCAAGCGTGAGAGAATCTCTTCCAGACGTTTTCTCTATGCGAGATGTTAGCTCATTATTTGCACCATATAAACACATAAGAATTCTGAAAATGTCGTTTTGTACATGTCCCATCAAAAAAGAAAAGAAAAAAATGTGGCATGTTTTTATCTGTATACCCTACATCGTCACATATGTTCACAACCGTAAGGAAATTTGATTTTGGTTAGATGTCAGTCAGATGTAACCATTTACCTACCGTTTTACACAAATGGTAACTGGAAGCATTTTCCAAAGACCAGCTGCTGGCTCTGTCCATTATCAACCTTGTTCTCCTCCACTGCTCACATCCTTTTGGTGATTGATCCCATAGGACTCGTCATACCACAATACAACCTCCACATCACCATACCCACCGTGGGCAGTGAATGAGCTCCTGGGAGCCATTGTTATACAGGCACAGCTAGTGCCATGAACTGTATTCTACTAACCCAAACTAAGTGGACCCTCAACTCGTCTGCCCCTTCTTGTTATTGTTAGTTAGTGTCGAGTCAGCTCCTACTCATGATGACCTCATGTACAACAGAACAAAGCGCTGCCCAGTCCTGCACCATCTTCATGATCAGTGGCATGTTTGAGCCCATTGTTGAGGCTATTGTGTCAATCTGTCTCATTAAAGGTTTCCCTCATTTTCGCTGACCTTCTGCTTTACCAAACTTTATGTCCTTTTCTAGCCACTGATCTTTCCTGGGACATGTCCACAGTAAGCAAGGAAGAGCCACAAGAAAACCCTATGGCTCTTCCCCTTGTTGTTGTTGTCGCTGCTGCTGTTAGATGCCGTCAGTCCGCTCCGACTCACAGCGACCCTGTGTACAACAGAACGAAACACTGCCCAGTCCTGCACCATCCTCACAATCATTGCTATGCTTGAGCCCATTGTTGCAGCCACTGTGTCAATCCATCTCCTTGAGGGTCTTCTTCTTTTTCGCTGACCCTCTACTTTACCAAGCATGATGTCCTTCTCCAGGGACTGATCCCTCCTGATAACATGTCTAAAACAAGTGAGACAAAGTCTCACCATCCTCACTTCTAAGGAGCACTCTGGCTGTACTTCTTCCAAGACAGATTTGTTCATTCTTCTGGCAGTCCATGGTATATTCAGTATTCTTCACCAACACCATAATTCAAAGGCGTCAATTCTTCTTCAGTCTTCCTGCCAAGAACACTCCAATTCCACAGTACACAAGGTGAGGCCTGGTAAAGGGAAGCAGTTAAATCACAGTTAAAAAATACCATTGGGAAATCTTACAAAAGTGTATGATCAGGTGAGCATGGGGTCCACTCAAGTGAGGGTCCAGGCATCCAGGCTAATCCTCTTCTGCTCACAAAATGACAGATCTCTCCCCTCATTGCACCAGCAACAGAGATCTGAGGAACAGGCCGAGTTCAGAGAGGCCAGCACCCCCTACAATGCAGGGGGGAGCCTGTGAAAGGGTGACCTGTCTCCGAACACCAGACCCTGCAGCAAGGACCAGCAAGGGCAGGGCACAGTCCAGGGGCTGGAGTTGGGGCTGATTACGATGGCCAGTCTTGGTCGAGGGCCAGTAGGACAGGGGCCTCATTAGCAAGACTGAGGCCCACAGCAGCCCGTGACTAAAGGCGCCGGGCAGCCCGCATTCTAGACGAAGGACACAGCCAGGCTGGCCCCAAAGTCTCATGCTCGGACCCCAGGAGTACTGTGGCTCCTTCTACCCACTCTGCCCAGTGCCTCCAGCTCTGGTACCTCTGTGCAGCTGGGGCTGGTGGCAGAGCCCAGGCAGGTCCTGGCAGCTCGAGTGCCCTTTCAATGCAGGTGAAATGGCTCCAACATCCCTTCCAGGACCCCAGTCTATAAGGTATGAATGTGGCCTCCCAAGGGAAACACCTACTCTCCTTTCCCTAGGAGATCAGTCTGGCTGGAGTAACTGGACTGTTCAGAATAGATGCTAACACCTATGGGTAGGCAGAGGACAGCAGTGGCTCAGTGGTAGAATCCTCGCCTTTCACACAGGAGACCTGGGTTCAATTCCCAGCCAATGTACTTCATGCGCAGCCACCACCCATCTGTCAGTGGAGGCTCTCACGTTGCTATGATGCTGAACAGGTTTCAGCGAATCTTACAGACTAAGATAGACTAGAAAGAAAGGCCTGGTGATCTACTTCTGAAAATCAGCCAATGAAAACTCTACGGAGCACGAGGGTTCAGTCTCGTTGTGCGCAGGGTCACCATGAGTTGGGGCCAACTTGACAGCAGCTAGTGACAAAAGCTCCTGGCCAGTGAGGCCTCTAGCTGAAGAGTTCTCGGAGCAGGACAGGCTTGCCTTTCAGACAGGTCCAGCCCTGCACAGCAGGGGCCTGGGATGACAGAGGCCCTCTGGCCTGACCTCATAGCAGCAAGACAAACACTGACAGATGTCTGCAGTCAGGGCTTTCTCTGGTCTGCAGCATCCTGCAGGCATCAAAGAGCCCTGTCTGGGAGTAGAGAAAACTTTGTAAAGAGAGCATTTGGTACCCTTCAAAGAGGCGGGGGGTGAGGTGCAAACTTAGAGATTGCTCCTGGGCGCTCATTACCCTCGCTACACCTCTGGGCACCCACGGCTGGACAGCACCCCCATGACTGTAATGAGGTCACTGTCTCTGTGGGTGATGAAAGCTGTGGTCTTTGATCTTCATCAGTAAGTACTTCAAGTCCTCTTCACTTGCAGCAAGCAAAGTTGTGTCATCTGCATAACGCAGGTTGTTAACGAGTCTTCCTCCAATCCTGATGCCCTGTTCTTCTTCACAGAGTCCAGCTTCTCGGATTATTTGCTCAGCATACAGGTTGAATAGGTATGGTGAAAGGACACAGCCTTGACACACACCTTTCTGGACGCTAAACCAAGCATATCCCCTTGTTCTGCTCGAACAACTGCCTCTTGATCTATGTACAGGTTCTTCATGAGCACAATTAAGTGTTCCGGAATTCCCATTCTTTGCAATGTTATCCATAGTTTGTTATGATCCACACAGTCAAATGCCTCTGTGTAGTCAATACAACACAGGTAAACATCTTGAATGTAAAGTAATGTAATATAATCACTTCCACAATGCAATCTAATGTGATCTGATCAATCAGTTAGCTGAAAAGGGAGTTTCCTTGGTGCATGTTGTGCCCCCAGACTATAAATAGTTCGGCAGAACCTGTTCTCTCTCCACTCTGCGCTCTTCCTTTCACCTGACCTACAGATCTTGGAATGGAAGCCTACAGGAGTCTCCTGTCTACCACCTGACCTACGGATTCCGACTTGTCAGCCACCACGACAGTGTGAGCCAATCCTTTAAGATAAATCAATCTCTCTCTCTCTCTAAACACACACACACAAATATATATATGCATATAGATAGATAGATGACATCCATATTAACATATATATCTAAATAGATATAGAGATGATATATATCATCTATATATATGCATATATATCATCTATATCTGTATCTATATTTGTATTTGTAACTAGTGTATCTAGATCTATATATCTATATCTATACCATCTCTATAATACATACATACATATATATATGTATATGTGTGTGTGTGTGTGTATATATATATATATATATATATTATATATATGTATCACTGGTTCTGTCTCTCTAGAGAATCCTAAGACATTTGGCAATAGAAAGACCTGAGTTCAAGCTCCAACTTCATTATGTGTTACCCTGATGTCTAAGATCCTCCACTCATAGGAAGATGAAATGGATACATGGAGCTGATTAACTGCTCCGCTCCCGTGCCAAGCACATGATAAGAAGTCATTAAGTATGAATGTTGTCCATCACTGACACAAATTTCATCTGTATCTGACTCTTTAGAATGCTAGTCAAGGTGCCCTTGATGTGAGAAAAAATAATGATTGATTTAGTGGCAAATAAAGGGGTTGCCTCTTGGTGGGAGACGAAATGTTCGCATTGATGGCAAGGATTTTCTTGAGATTGTGGCCCACCTAATACAGCTCAGTGTATACACTGTGACTTCAAAGTCAATGTCGAAAATGACACTCTGAAACTTTTTCTTAAAATTAGCAGATATGAGAGAAATAAACTCATCAAATGCTTTAAAAAAATACAAACTGTCAATAAATGACGACTAACAAATCAAAGACAGACACATTTTCCTAGGGGAGCACTAAAACCACGGGGGGAGATCTGTGGGATGGAGGCACACTGAGTGAGTGTACCGTTTCCTGGGGCAGGAAGGCAGCATGGAGGGAAGGAGTCAGAGGGACATTGAGAACTCATGTAATAATTATAAACAGAGCACCCCAAGAGATTACTGAATATACTCCTCTATGCAAGACAGCAATAAAGTGAAAGACTGAAAGAACTCATCAGCGAAAGCTGAGCAAACAGCCATTTGTCTAAATGGATAAATTTTTAAAGGCAGCACACACACACATACACACACATACACGCACACACATGCTTATGAGCACATGTACACACATGCATACATATTTACACATGTGTGCACATACAACTATGCACATGCACCCATGCACGCTCACACACATGCACAGTCACATACTTGTGCACATGCACACACAAGTACACACATGCGTGTACACATAGGCACACGTACATACACACACACGCACTCATGCACACTCTTATGGACATGTGCACATGCACACACACACACACGCACGCAGGCACTCAGATTACCCTCCCTGACACAAAAAGGGCACTAGGACGTTGTACCACCTGTTGCTCTGAAATGAGCTGTCGTTTTTCACAGAGTAAGCAAACCCAAAGGTGCCTAGGGTCAGGGGAGAAAGTTATGAAAACACATACCCACAGGTGTGTGGCCAGGTCACCAAAAATCATCCACTTCATGGTTCTCCGCTTAGTCACCATGGTCCTCTGCTTCGCTGTGATCCTCTGCTTTCTTGTGGTCCTCCGCTTCATCGTCGTGGTCCTCCACTTCATCGCTGAGGTTCTCTGCTTCATCCTTGTTCTCTGCTTCGTTGCTGAGGTTCTCCGCTTCATCATGGTCCTCTGCTTCTTCACAGTCCTCCACTTTGTCACGGTCCTCTGCTTCATTGCTGGGGTCCTCCACTTCGTCACTGAGGTTCTCCGCTTCATCCTTGTTCTCTGCTTCATCATGGTCCTCTGCTTTGTCACAGTCCTCCACTTAGTTCATCGTCGTGGTCCTCCACTTCGTCACTGAGGTTCTCTGCTTCATCCTTGTTCTCTGCTTCATCATGATCCTCTGCTTCATCATGGTCCTCCACTTTGTCATGGTCCTCTGCTTCATCGCCGTGGTCCTCCACTTCATCGCTGAGGTTCTCCGCTTCATCCTTGTTCTCTGCTTCATCATGCTCCTCTGCTTCATCTCTGTGGTCCGTCACGTCATCGTGGTTCTCCTCAGGATGGGTGCCCACACTCCATGTGTACAAGTGGGAGGAAAATGCATTTACATTTTAAAATCTCCCCCTTCATAATTTCTATTTGGGAGTATGATTTGTAATATACATTATTTATCATTACAATAGATAGACGGCTGCCACTGAGTCAACTCTAACTCATGGCAACCCCACGTACAACAGAACGAAGCGTTGCCTGGTCCTACATCAACCTCATGATCGCTGGCATGTTAGAGTTCATTTCACCAAACATGATGTCTTCCTCCAGGGATTAATCCCTCCTGATGACTTGTCCAAAGCAGGCAAGTCAGACAATGTTGTGTCGGGATTCATAGGGTTTTCATTGGCTAAATTTCTAAAGTAGATCACCAGGCTTTTCTTCCTAGTCTGTGTTAGTCTGGAAGCTCCACTGAAACCTGTCCACCATGGACAACCCAGTTGGTATTTGAAATACTGTTGACGTAACTTCCATCATCATAGGAACACACAGGCCACCACAGTATGACCAATTGACAGATGGGTGGTGGTTAGTACACTAGTACCTATATATAATTTATAAAGTGGGAGTAGCCTGCTCAGAATGTTTTATTGTACATTTGGATGCCTTCTACAAGGCTGGAGATTGAAAGGGTAACAAGGAGATGAGGAGAGCAGAGTGGTAACTGGGCAGAGTTGTACCTGTGAACTGGAAGACTGGTTTACCCTGGGTGCTCTGCTTAAAGCAAGTGAAAAACACCAGAGACACAATGGTCAGAGTGTAAGATGGGGACCTGAAGGAGGGGCAACTTTTTTATTGTTTAGGATTTTTTTTATAGGAAGAACTTCAAAATTAAAAAAAAAAAACCTCTGCCTTTTTTTTTTTTTTTTTTTAATGAAGTGCTTAGAGTTTAAGAGGGTTCCAGCTTGGTTTTTAAATTGAATTAAGTTGTAAAGTTCATTTGCAGATTTAAGTCTTCATTTGCATTTAATAGAAACTATGATTGTATCTACTTCTGACACTGACTTTTTGATCACATAGAATATATCCTCCATTCAAAGACGCGCATTGACAGAATTTGGTGAGTGAGGCATTGGTGCTTCACATCGTTTGTCTAAAAGAATTTTTAAAAAGGTGATTTTGTTTATTTGTGTGCTGACTTTATTTAAGAATAGTTTCCCTTGAAGGAGCTCAGACCTGTTACCACAGTCTTGGTCCCACTGCAGATCACCAGGCCTCTGGGTCGGGTTGAACAGCCAACTTGTTGGCTAGTAGTCAAGTGAGTAACTGTTTGCATTTCTGCTTCCCTGGGGGGTGGGTATCTCTCGGGGTCTCACACGTGTTTTCAGATCCAGTCTTGCTGCGTATTACTTAGGGCTCTTTTCTCTGGATCCCACAGACACCCCAAGTTGTGATGGGAGAGGGTACCGAAGCCATCTGGGCAGCACCGCCTTTCCTTGTCTTCTCTGAGGTCCTGTCAACCTGGGCCCCGCAGCTGTACTGGGACATCCCTGCACCCTACCTGGGCAACTCCCTTTTCACTAGCACCCTTGTCCCTTGTGCAGACACCTGGTGGGAGGCCCCAAGCTGCCCCAGGTCTGAGTATGTCTGAGCTCCCAGGTGGGTTTGGGGTCCAGCCTCTGCCACATTCCTAGAACCCTCTGCCTAGCACAGGCCTTGCACTTCCTAAATGCTACTTAAAGCTAATCCAAACGCTTCCCAGCAAGGGAAGTGCTAATCTCGTGTTGCATAGGACACTGAACAACCAGGGAAAATGCTGAACACTCTCCCCAGGACTGTCGGTAAAAAGTGGCAGAGCTACAACAGCCCCAAGGTCTCTGCCGTCCACACCCAGGCAGGCTGGTCCTTGGAGGGACTGTAGCCTTTGGCTTAGCGGTGAGCCAGTGCTTCTGTGGGAATACCAGGGCAGGCCGGCTGAGGCCCAGAGCTGTGTGGCTCTATGGGAAGGCCAGTGCAGGCTGGCTGAGGCCCAGGGCTATGTAGCTCGAGAGTCCAGTGCCGTCAGCTGTGCTTTAAGATGGAGCCTAAGATCAGGGGTTTTACATCCCTGAGAGGGGACAGTGGAAGGCCACCTGGCCTGCTGCTCAGCAAAAGTCTGCTGAATCTGAGCAAGTTAATCATGGGTCAGAGATGACTCCAATCCACAAACGTTCCCTGAAAGCTACCATTTACCAGGAAGGGTTCTAGCTGCTGAGGACACAGGATAAATAAAGTGTCCTCTGCCCACAGGGAGGTGAGAATGAAAAGGTCACACAGACTTAGAAACAAAAAGAACGAAAAACGCAGCACATTCCCATGAATCGGATTACTAAAGGGAACTATCAGAACAGCTCATTGTGAGAAGGAAGAGGAAGAGGAGGAGGAAGAAGAGAAGAGGCAAGGAGGGAAGAGAAAGAAAAAGAGGGAAGAAGAAGAGGAGGAGGAGGAAGAGGAAGAAAAAGAGGGAGGAGGAGGAGGAAAAGAAGGAGAAGAATAAAGGGAGGAGGAAGGAGGAGGAAGAGAAGAAGAAGGAGTAGCAGGAAGAGGAAGAAGAAGAGAGGAGGAGGAGAGAGAGGAGGAAGAAGAGGAAGAAGAAGGAGAAGGAGGATGCTCCAGTTGAAAGGAACAAGACGAGAACCTATAATCTACTTGGAGGTTCATGGTGCCTCCTGCATTATCTACCCCCTAACTTAATGTTCCAGCAGAGTCATCCATGGTGGACAGGTTTCAGCTGAGCCACCAGACTAAGACAGACTCAGAAAAAGGACCCAGCGGTCTACTTCTGAAAAGAATTAACCAGTGAAAACCTTATGAATAGCAGTGGAACTTGTCTGATACAGTGCCAGAAGATGAGCCAGGTTGGAAGGCACTCAAAAGACAACTGGGGAAAAGCTGCCTCCTCAAAGTAGAGGCAACCTTAACAACATGGATGGAGTCAAGCTTTTGGGACCTTCATTTGCTGATGCAGCACGACTCAAAATGAGAAGAAACAGCTATAAACATCCATTAATAATCGGAACCTGGAATACACAAAGTATGAAGCTAGGAAAACTGGAAACCATCAAAAATGAAATAGAACATATATACATTGATATCCTAGGCATTAGTGAGCTGAAATGGACTGGTACTGGTCATTCCAAATTGGACAATCACGTGGTCTACTATGCTGGGAACGACAACGAGGTGTTGCATTCATCGTCAAAAAGAACATTTCAAGATCTATCCTGAAGTACAACTCTGTCAGTGATAGGATAATATCTATATGTCTACAAGGAAAGCTAGTTAATATGACTATTATTCAAATTTACACACCAACCACTAAGGCCAAAGATGAAGAATTTGAACATTTTTACCAACCTCTGCAGTCTGAAATTGATCAAACATGCAATCAGTATGCATTAATAATTACTGGTGATTGGAATGCCAGAGTTGGAAACAAAGAAGAAGGATCAGTAGTTGGAAAATATGACCTAGGTGATAGAAATGATGCCAGAGATCCCATGACTGAATTTTGCAAGACCAACAACTTCTTCATTGCAAATATCTTTTCTCGCCAAAATAAATGGCAACTATACACATGGACCTCGCCAGATGGAACACACAGGAATCAAATTGACTACATCTGTGGAAAGAGACGATGGAAAAGCTCATTATCATCAATCAGAACAAGGCCAGGGGCCAACTGAGGATCAGACTATCAATTACTCATATGCAAGTTCAAGTTGAAACTGAAGGAAATTAGAACAAGTCCACGAGAGTCAAAGTACAACCTTGAGTATATCCCACCTGAATTTAGAGACTATTTCAAGAATAGATTTGATGCTTTGAACACTAGTGACCAAAGACCAGATGAGTCATGGAATGACATTAAGGACATCATACATGAAGAAAGCAAGAGGTCATTAAAAAGACAGGAGAGAAAGAAAAGACCTAAATGGATGACAGAAGAGACTCCGAAACTTGCTCTTGAACGTCAAGTAAAAGCAAAAGGAAAAAATGATGAAGTAAAAGAGCTGAACAGAAGATTTCAAAGGGTGGCTTGAGAAGACAAAGTAAAGTATCATGATGACATGTGCAAAGACCTGGAGATAGAAAACCAAAAGGGAAGAACACACTCAGCACTTCTCAAGCTGAAAGAACTCAAGAAAAACTTCAAGCCTCGAGCTGCAATACGGAAGGATTCTACAGGGAAAATATTAAACAACACAGGAAGCATCCAAAGAAGATGGAAGGAATACACAGAGGCACTATACCAAAAAGAGTTGGTTGACATTCAACCATTTCAGGAGTTAACATATGATCAGGAACCAATGGTACTGAAGGAAGAAGTCTAAGTTGCACTGAAGGCATTGGCCAGAACCAAGGCTCCAGGAATTGATGGAATACCAATTGAGATGTTTCAACAGATACAATGCTGGACGTGCTCATTTGTCTATGGCAAGAAATTCAGAAGACAGCTACCTGGACAACAGACTGGAAGAGATCCATATTTATGCCTATTCCCAAGAAAGGTGATACAACCGAATGCAGAATTTATCAAACAATATCATTAATATCACATGCAAGCAATACTTTGCTGAAGATCATTCAAAAGTGGCTGCAGCACTATATCAACAGGGAACCGTCAGAAATTCAAGCCAAATTTAGAAGAGGACATGGAACCAGGGATATCACTGCTGATGTCAGATAGATCCTGGGTGAAAGCAGAGAATACCAGAAAAATGTTTACCTGTGTTTGATTGACTAGGCTAAGGCATTCTACTGTGAGGATTATAACAAATTATGGATAACATTGTGGAGAACGAGAATTACAGAACACTTAATTGTGCTTGTGAGAAAACTGTACATGGATCAAGAGGTAGTCGTTCGAACAGAACAAGGGGATGCTGCATGGTTTAATGTCAAGAAAGGTGTGCATCAGGGTTGTATCCTTTCACCATACCTATTCAATCTGTATGCTGAGCAAATAATCAGAGAAGGTGGACTCTATGAAGAAGAACGGGGCATCAGGATTGGAGGAAGACTCGTTAACAACCTGCGTTATGCAGATGACACAACATTCCTCGCTGAAAGTGAAGAGGACTTGAAGCACTTACTGATGAAGATCAAAGACCACAGCCTTCAGTACAGATTACACCTCAACATAAAGAGAACAAAAATCCTCACAACCTGGCCAATAAGTAACACCATGATAAACAGAGAAAAGATTGAAGTTGTCAAGGATTTCATTTGACTTGGATCCACAATAAACACCGGTGGAAGCAGCAGTCGAGAAATCAAAAGACGCATTGCATTGAGCAAATACACTGCAAAAGACCTCTTTAAAGTGTTGAAAAGCAAAGATGGCACCTTGAAGACTAAGGTGCGCCTGACCCAAGCCATGGTGTTTTCAATCGCCTCATATGCATGCGAAAGATGGACAATGAATAAGGAAGACTGAAGAAGAATTGATGCCTTTGAATTGTGGTGTTGGCGAAGAATATTGAATATCCCATGGACTGTCAAAAGAAAGAACAAATCTGTCTTGGAAGAAGTACAACCAGAATGCTGCTTAGAAGCAAGGATGGCGAGACTACGTCTCACATACTTTGGACATGTTATCAGGAGGGACCAGTCCCTGGAGAAGGACATCATGCTTGGTAAAGTAGAGGGTCAGCAAAAAAGAGGACGACCCTCAACGAGATGGATTGACACAGTGGCTGCAACAATGGCCTCAAGCATAGCAACGATTGTGAGGATGGCACAGGACCTGGCAGGGTTTTGTTTTGTTGTGCACAGGGTCGCTATGAGTTGGAAGTGACTTGATGGCACCTAACAACAACAACAACAACTTAATGATAGCCTGAAATGGCTCTCTCAGCCAGAGCTTTGAACCAGCTCTTCCCAGTTCAGTCATGACGGAGGAAGTGAAACCAGAACAAACTCGAATTTTTAAAATTTGGGTGAAGTGGAACCATAACCGGAAAGGGAAAAATCAGGAGTCAAAGCTCTGCTAGAAACCTAATCTCCCTCTTAGAAAACAGAGACAGCATGTGCGTTGTATAGCAACCAAATCTCCTGGATTTTAAGCAGTTGGAAACAGCAGTGCCCTGCTCAAAGATGGCGGCCAACCTTGTCACTTTGAATGTGTCATTCTCCACCAGGCGTGGAGGTACGCAGAGGCTTTCTTGTGCTTACTTATTAATCTGGAGCACACAATTTCCCCTGGAAAGATGTGGTGAAACCCATTCGAAACTGTGCTCTGCAGATTAGTAAGTAACCACAAGTAAGCCCGTGTGTACCTTGCTTACTGGTTAATCTGCTCCTGCTCTCCACAGTCCCGCCAATAATCCAGTCTCACACAGTAGGCTCCTGGAGGGGCTCACTGTGCCTGTTCTGAGTCTCCCGTTCAAGGGCTTTCATCCGTAATTTTTTCCATTCCAGTTGTCATTCCGGATCACCCAAATTGTAAAAATTCAGGTCTGTTCCAGTTTCACTTCCTCAGCGTGACTGAACCAGTTCAAAGCAGTTCAAAGCCTTGCTCTCAGCAGAGTGCCATGCACATGGTGCTGGTACTATCCCTACCACAAACTGTAGGTGTGCTCTGACACCAGAGCTGAATCTCTGAACTCTGGGATGGGGCGTCAGATCGTCCAGGTTAGAGGCAGCACCATCATTAACTAGTCCTACGAGTAGGTCACTTCAAGCTTCTGAGCCTCAGTTGCCCCGTATCTAAAATAAGGGGGCCTGGAGGAGATGGTTGCTGTGGTCCCCCCTAGTTCTCTGACATTTTCCTCAAGAACCAAGCTCTCCTGGAGTTAATGTGTAATTTTCAAAGAAGCAGCCAGCTACACCCTGCACTACCATACGGGGCCATGTTAGCGCATGTCCAGCGCCAACCTGGCAACGGAGTGCAGAACACAGAGCCAGTTAGCTCCAACCCCTTGAAGAGCCTCTAATGGCCGTGAAGATGCAGCTAGCAAGGAATGCAAAATTAACTTACTACTTCCTCTGTTAATATAAACCGAGCGCTTTATTGAAACACCAACGATTATCCACTCTCCTTTAGCATTTATTCACGAAGGTGCCTTGAAAGAGAATCATTATAGGCCGTCATTCCATTAGTCATTCTCACCGATGTTCCTCTAAGATGGTGTTACTGCAAGACCATTCACTCAGAGGAGCAATCCAGTGCAAGGAACAGCTCAATGGTGTGTGGGGCCAATCAGTAAAAGAAACTGAAAAAAAAAAAAAATCACCTTTACACATAGTTTCAAAGCTGAACTAAAAAGCTGGAAGCCTAAATACTAGATAGGCCCTTCCTGTCTCTTGTGCTGGGCGTCCAGGGGAGGCTGGCCAACAGTACCACATCCGGCCATTCAATGGTTCCCACTCCCGGGAGACCACACACACCACACACACACACATACAGGCATTCATGCACATACACGCACACACCATGCACACACAACATACAGAATGCACACTCACAGACACACCACACACCCACATGCACACATATACAGCACACACATCCACACATTCATACACACACCACACACACGCATTCATGCACACACTTCACACAATATACTCATGTGTACACACACACACCACATACAACTTGTAACATATACACATGCACACACAACATACAAAATGCACACGCTCACACACACATCACACAACATACACTACACACACATGCATGCACACACACACCACACACATGCACACACAAAAGACACATGCATGCACGCACACACACATCCTATTATGGATTGAATTGTGTCCCCCAATAGACTAGTCCCTGAGTCTCAGTATTGTGTGATTGTCCACCATTTTGTCACCTGATGTGATTTTCCTATGTGTTATAAATCCTACCTCTATGATGTTAATGAGGCAGGACTCAATCTACAAGATTAGGTTGTGTCTTAAATCAATCTCTTTTGAGACATAAAAGAGAGAAGCAAGCAGACCTCATACCACCAAGAAAGCAGTGCCAGGAGCAAAGTATATCCTTTGAACCCAAGTTTCCTGTGCTGCGAAGTTCCTAGTCCAGGGGAAGACTGATAACAAGGACCTTCCTCCACAGCCGACAGAGAGAGAAACTCTTCCCCTGGAGCTTATGCCCTGAATTTGGACTTCTAGCCTGCTAGACTGTGAGAGAATAAACTTCTGTTTGCTGAAGCCATTCACTTGTGGTATTTCTGTTATAGCAGCACTACCTAACTAAGACACATCCCTACTATGGATCACCTACCTGGTGGCTAATTCTCCTTTAAAGTCAGACCCTTGAGCCCTGTGGTCCCTGGGAGCCAGGACAAGGACCAGTCCTAACAGGGAACCGCCTACCTGAGGGGTAGAAGTGTCCATCCCAGCCTCATTCTCCACCGTGAGCAACCTGTGAAATTTGTTGCCAAGTCAGCTCAAACTCAGGGCAAGCTTACATACAGCAGAAGGAATTGTTGCCCAGCCCTGCACCATTTTCGTGGTTGTTGTATGTTTGAGTCCATTGTTGTGACCATGTGTCAATACATCTCAAAGAGAGTTTAAAAATCCCTCATTTTCGCCGACCTTCTGCTTACCAAACACGACATCCTTTTCTAGTGACTGGTCTTTCCTGATGACGTGTCCAAGGTAAGTGAGTCAAAGACTCATCATCTTTGCTTCTAGGGAGCTTTCTTGTTGTATTTCTTCTAAGACAAATTGTGAAATGTAATTCACAGTTAACAACAGCATGCATGTGTATAGTGCTGACCCTCTTTGATGATATCCCAGGTGCTCTCTCACCTTGTTCTGGGTGTGACCTTGTGAACTCACCAGAACAGGCCTCTGGTGCTCGTGTGTCAGGAAAGGAAGTTGGAGGACAGACAGAGACACTGACAACAACTCCAGCTCCTCTCTCCTCCTTCCAGGGTCCACGTGGGCCCTGGTACTTTCATCAAACGTGGTGACTTCTTATAGCTGAGTCTCACCACCAAAGTCTGGTCTAAAACAGTACAGTTGTCAGTTATCTTATGACAGTGTTACCCATAGGACCTGAGCTTACACTCCCTCCCTCTGGAAAGGACATAACTTCATGCAAACATCAGTCAGCCCCACCCCAGCCCCCACCAATGGGGAGGCCCAGAGATGGACCTCTGGTGATATGTATAGAATATACCAGGGACTCCCAGAAGAACAAACAAATTCATCTTACAAGAAATATAACCAGAATTCTCCTTAGAAGCAAGGATGGTGAGACTTCAGTTTGCTTCCTTTGGATACATCATCAGGAGAGACCAGTCTCTAGAAAAGGACATCGTATTTGGTAAAGGAGAGGGTCAGCCAAAAAGAGGGAAACCCTCATTGAGATGCACTGATGCAATGGTCATAACAATGTACTCAAATATTCCAATGATCACAGAGATGACGTAGGACTGGGCAACATTTTGTTCTGTTATCCTAAGGTTGCCATGAGTCAGAGCCAATTGAGTGGCAACTAACAACAACGTGACACTTGTCCACTGATGAGCAGCCTGGAGCTCCAGGTGGGACGTAGAAGCTCCAGGTGGCATCACACACACTACTAGTCTGAGGACCACATTTTTGTTAGGAAGTAAACACTAAGGTTAGAGCCCCACAACATTGCTGTGTGCAAGTGGACTGTCCCAGGCAGACTGGCAGGCAGGGTGCTCTTGGGGTCTCATGCTCACTAGGTGGTTAGGGAGAGTTAATCAAATCCTTCAGAAGTGAACATTCTTCATGTTGTTTCAGTCAAATGGACTCACCTTTTCCCTCCGTAACACCTCTGCCCTAATCTGAGTAAAGGAAGCAGGTCTTTGGAATCCATGGACCAGGAGGCACAAATGTCACAGGATACCTCCAAGACATGAGCCCTCATGCCCTACTTCCCACAGACACTGGAGAATGTGTCCATTCTTAGAAGCTGAGCAGAGGGGACATGGGAAACCTCCAGTAATTGAACAAGGTAAGTTCAGAACAAATTTTTTAAAAACACTTTACACAGTATAGAACAAACTTCTGGAACCCACGAAATGTTTCAGTTAAGAAGCCCAGACAGAAAATATACATGCAGTCAGATAGGTTAGGATCAATTTATGAGTGGTAGAAACATAAAGCTCTTCTAACAAAAGTTAGGACATAGTAAATGCTAAGAGGAATCGCAGGGAACAAAACTAGCGACTAATACATCGTATCTCCTGAGGCCTGTCTGGATCAAGTAAGGAAATGTCTAGCAAGTCCACACAGAGGCATCTCGGAAGAAAAGTCTGGCAATCTGCTTCTGAAAGGTCATAGCCTTGAAAACTCTATGCAGCAATTCTACTCTGCACACATGGAGCCCTCATAAGTCAGAACTGAGTTGACAGCAACTGGCTATTTTTGGTTAAGCAGACTCAAAGTCCTTTATGAACCACCACCACCACCCCATCACCACCCTACACAGATGAAACACACACACACACACGCCACCACCACCACACAGAGAAAATACACACACACCACCACCACCATTACCACCATTACCACCATCACCTCCATCATTACCACTGCCACTACCATCACTACCACCACCATCAACACCACCACCACCACCTCCACCACCTCCACCACCTCTACCATCACCACCACCACCTCCACTACCACCTCCACCACCAC
>NW_004443938.1:3132430-3135877 GCF_000243295.1 Trichechus manatus latirostris | reverse complement strand
CCACCACCACCTCTACCATCACCACCACCACCACCTCCACTACCACCTCCACCACCACCTCTACCTCCACCCCCCCACCACTTCACCACCAGCACGACCATCACCACCACCACCATCACCACCACCACCACCACCACCTCCACCACTTCCACCACCACCACCATCAACAACACCTTAGTTTGTTTCTCTTCAAATTTTCTCTTCACACACTGGCCTTTCCTCCCACTCTGACTTGCTATGAAATGTCCCATGCCTCATGATTCTGATGTTCCGCTTAGCACAGAACTCCCACGCCTGAGACCTTCCAACGTACACACTATGCCAAGATTCATCAGGCTCTCTTCCTTCCCATATTCCAGAAACTCCCTGAAATCCCACTTCCTTTAACATTTCCCTAATGAGGAGGCAATTCCCTTTGCTTTCCTTGACTGCACCTCAGCACATTCAATCGGATCACACACTTGACCCTTCATCCGTCCGTCCGTTGAGCGTTTACTAGCTGCTCAGCACTTGGTTAGGCACAGGAGAAACAAAAATAAAACAATCCATATTCCCTGCCCTAAGGACCTCACAGACTAGAAAATAAACGTTTACCATACAGCGTAAGTGCCACCTCTTATACAAGTCAGACTTATCAAGCAGTACATGTAATATCCAGAAGGACAAACTTGTTGCCATCGAGTTGATTCCAACTCCTGGTGGCCCCGTGTGACTCAAATCATAGACTTGTGCTCCATAGGGTTTTCAGTAGCTGATTTTTCAGAAGGCCTTTCTTCTGAGGTGCCTCTGGGTGGACTCGAACCTCCAACCTTCTGGTTAGCAACCAAGTGCTTAACTGTTTGCATCACCCAGGGACTCCAGTACGTATTATAGAGGTGTAAAAGCAGCTTTGGTGTTTAGATAGGGAGTGAGAAAGAGTGACAGTACTAAGGAGACCAAGCCCTAGCGACATTCCCTGATAGCCATTCACCCTTTGCCATGATTTAGACGCCCACATAGAGTGCACGTAAGGTAAGTAAGATGTCGTCACACTTCTCTGGTGAAATGGGCAGGCAAGTTGAGAATCAGTCTCGACACTCAGGTCCACTTGGACACTTAACCCATGACGTGTTACTCAGGCGGGAGAGTGGTTCTGAGAAGGCGTTGCTTGAATCAGATTAACAACCAAGTCCTGGGAGGCTAACAGTGTGCTCTAAGAACAAACAGCATGTGGAACCAGATTTGGGGTAGTTTAGTACCTCTTCCCCAAGAAAGTCAATACTTTCCAGTCTAACCAGGTCAAGCATGAAGCACACACAGCTCACTGCCACCTGCACACTCGGCTGCAAGGTGAGTTCTCCAAGCTCACGCACCACGCCACGGGCGAAGCGAACGAGCAGCTCTGGGATCTGCAGGCAGGTTCCCACTTTATTGACTTACACGCAGAGGGTGTGTTCGTAGCTTAAACATTTTTCACAGAAAGGTGTTTCCCTTTCTGGTAGGTGTTCAATCATCACGTTTCACCTGTGACTGAAACCAAGGCTTGCCCCATGCTGGGCTGTCCTCCCTCAATTAAATGGAGTCATCACAAACCCGGAATTGTGAAACCACGCGATTGACTGTTTTGACCTGCTTTGATGCTGCCAAATGCTCGCCGTCTGACAGCAGGTGCCTCGGAAATTGGAGCTTGTCTCTCCGAGCCATGGAAGTCTTCACAAGCTCCCACTTTTAAACTCTCGGCTTCATAGAGCGAGTTGGCAAGCGAGATCCACATGATGTAATGCTAAGTAATGAAAGCTAGTCAGACGACTGCATGAATTGGAGTCAGAACAGCCTGAGTTCAAAGTCTGGTTCTGACACTACAGGTACTAGCTTTGCTCTCTTTGACAGGTTCATGCTCTGCCCTCAATTTTCTCAACTGTAAAATGGGATTAAATCCATAGATTTAGGTTAAGGTTAAACGAGTTGGTGTCTGGCATGCACTCAACGGATGTTAGCATTAAAAGCTTCTCTGTATTTTTTGATATATATGTATGCACGTATCTAGGGGAAGAAAACCACTTTTCTTAGATATCAGTATCATCCGATGCTGGAGTCCCTCGTGCCTTTCTCTCGAAGGCAGTGTGAGCCGATACGGCATTCCTACCACCGCAAAGCAAGGCGGAGCTCAAAACTGTGCGGCTCTTTTTTTTTCTTTTTCTTTTTTGGTGCAAACACCAGAAAGTAGCAGACACAGAGCTGTCATTTCCCCCACCTGGGTTTTCATCCTGTGCTCTCTCCTCCCCTCAGCCCCCTTGGCGATGCTCCTGGGAGCTACCTGAGCAGCCAGGAGGCAGGTGGGCTTTAAAAGGTGACCTCAGCCTTTGTACAAAGCACCAGGTTAAACTCACTTAAAAAGGCAATTTGAGTTTACTGGGAAGTGGATGTCACTGTAAATAGTAACGAAGCCCAAACCCCGAGCACTGGTTTGTCTTTAGCGCTTGGTGGTAAGGGGGGTCTCCCCACGCTCTGCGGCCCTTCCCCTCGGCACTCAGGAGCTGGGGTGTGCACGCTACATTCTTCCCAAACTTAAATACTTCCATGTGGTGTAAGGAGCAGTGTCAAAACAGAGCCAGCACATCTCAAACCACCCACATAACATTTTAACAGAGAAGTTCTCCAAATCATAAAGTTGGTCTTTTGTTTCAGCTAACTTGTTTATAATAAAAACCAAACCCATTGCCGTCAAGTTGAGTTTGACTCAAAGTGACCCTAGAGGACAGAGTAGAACTGCCCCATAGGGTTTCCAAAGAGTGGCTGGTGGATTTGAACTGTCCACCTTTTGGTTAGCAAAAGAGCTCTTAACCACTGTGCCACCAGGGCTCCATGAAAAGTATAGTATATACATTTAAATTAAAATATCATTTGTATGTATTATTTTAAATATATGTTGTTATATAGTTTTATATATACTACTTTGGGGGCCTGGTGGCACAGTGGTTAAGAGCTCAGCTGCTAACCGAAAGGTTGGCAGGCAGTTCAAATCTACCAGCTGCTCCTTGGAATCCCTATGGAGCAGTTCTACTCTGTCCTATAGGGTCGCTATGAGTCGATGGCAACAGGTCTATACTAATTATAAACATTTTAAAATTTGTGATGAGATACTGACAGTCTTTGATCTGTTTACCATCTAGAGCTCAGGAGTAAGAAGACCTAGATTCTGTGTCCTCCTTCCTGCTGACTGACCAGTGTGCTTTGGGAGAATCTCATACCCGCTCTTGCTTTCTGTTACAAATGAATGTTGAGAGGCCCCGAGACCGAGTGGATGGTCTGTCTCATCACGGGACTGGATGGATGCTGAGAGGCCCCGAGACCAAGGGGAGGGTCTGTCTCGTCACGGGAATGGATGGATGTGAGAGACCCCGAGACCGAGTGGAGGGTCTGTCTTGTCACAGGACTGGATGGATGCTGAGAGGCCCCGAGACCGAG
>NW_004443938.1:3130672-3132330 GCF_000243295.1 Trichechus manatus latirostris | reverse complement strand
CCCCGAGACCGAGTGGAGGGTCTGTCTTGTCACAGGACTGGATGGATGCTGAGAGGCCCCGAGACCGAGTGGAGGGTCTGTCTCATCACGGGAATGGATGGATGTGAGAGGCCCTGAGACCGAGTGGGGGTCTGTCTCATCACGGGAATGGATCGATGCTGAGAGTCCCCAAGACCGGGTGGAGGGTCTGTCTCATCACAGGAATCGATGGATGTGAGTGGCCCTGAGACCGAATGGAGGGGTCTGTCTCATCATAGGAACGTGCCTAAGGAGGACCCCTTCCCCTCTCTCCTGAGGATCTGGGTCATCACAGCAGGAAGGGATTGGGACTTAGGGTCTTTCAGCCCCTCCTCCTCGACTCTGAACCCCAAAAAGGCTTTCATGCACAGAGGGACAAAAGGAAATGCGGGCTGAACGTGGGGATCAGAGGGGTCACCACATGAGGAGCCAGTGTCCATGGGACTCTCCTTGGGAGGGGCTGTGGGTCCCAGAAAAACCCAATGTGATTACAAACACACTACAAATCACAGCTTAGGAGCTCACAGCTCCCCTTCCACCCTCTCCAGAGATGTCTCTCCTCCTCACCAAGCCCCTGACAGGACCATCTCTTAACAATCTGCTAAGCACACAGCCTGGCCTTTTTCCACCTCCCACCCTGAGCCTCAAGCCCACCCAGGCCCCTGGTGATCCAGCCTCCAGGGAAGGATGGTTCCACACTTCGTTCACCCTCCACCTCTGACCGTCCCCACCCTTCAGCAGGTGAAACCCCTGACGTATGTTCTCAGCGTGAAACCTATATTCTGATTCGGAACCAAAGTTGATCTGTTTTAACTTCACACTTCGAGTTATTTATAGGTTTTCATCACAGCCTTAAATAACAGAGAAAAGTATCATGCTTTATAGATATTTGAAGCCACAAAAACTTTCAGCATTTTTTATTTGTAACTTGGCCTTCAGACTTGAAAAGCCTGCCAGTTTCCTGTTTGGGTGCGTCCCCCTGGACCTTGGGAGGGCCCGACAGGGTAGGCGTATCGGAGCTCCCTTCCTGAACCCGAGTCAGCGCCACTGCCTTGTCACTGGTCCCACCCCTGCTCGCCGGCCCCTCCCCCAGCGGCCATCTCACAGATCCCCGAACAAACAGAATTAAACATCACCTTAGGGGTCACTTAGTACACGTTTTATTTTCCACTAAATAAAGCGGTGGGATTATGTTTCCAATTATAAAAATAACCCACACTCAAAGTTTTATTCTGTTGTATATAAGGTCTCCAGAGTTGAAATCTGCTCGATGGAAATGAACAACACAGTTCATGAAACATGAGCACTGCTCAGGAAACATGTGCGAGGTTCATGTGACATATATGTTGTTCATGTAACATGTATGCTGTTCATGTGACGTGTGTGCTGTCCATGTGACATGTATGCTGTTTATGTGACAAGTATGCTGTTCAAGTGACATGTATGCTGTCCGTATGACATGTATGCTGTTCATGTGACATGTATGCTGTTCATGTGACAGGTAACACATTTTACGTGACATGCATGCTGTTCATGTGACATGCATGCTGTTCATGTGACATGTATGCTGTTATTGTGACATATATACTGTTCATGTGACAGGTGACACATTTTACGTGACATGTATGCTGTTCATGTGA
>NW_004443938.1:3100381-3130299 GCF_000243295.1 Trichechus manatus latirostris | reverse complement strand
GTATGCTGTTATTGTGACATATATACTGTTCATGTGACAGGTGACACATTTTACGTGACATGTATGCTGTTCATGTGATGTATATGCTGTTGTGATATGTATGCTGTTCATGTGACATGTATGCTGTTCTTGTGCTGACATTTATTATTTGAATTTTTTTTAAGTAATCCCTTTGCACTGTTCAAAATTCAGAACTACGGAAGGGAGTACAGTGACGAGTCTCACGCCCATCCCTCCCCCAGTCACCCAACTTACTTCTCTAGAAGCAACAATGTCACCTGTTTACCACGTATCCTTCAAGATAAGTGTTAGCATATATGGGTAAAAGCGCATATACTCCATAAAACGCTAAAGAAGAGCATGAAAATCACCTGTAACCCCCCCTGGAACTACGCAGCAAGAACACAGTGTGGTCGTTCTGAGCACGTCCCCAGGGCATCAAGTACCCTCCCCAGCACTTTGGTCGCTGACAGCACTTCACCTTGTACACAGATCACGCCTTGCTTTAAACTCCTTCTATTTTTTATTAAAGAATCTCAAGTAACTGAAGTGAGTCACCAGTGAAGGAGTAGGATCGTCAAGTCTTGTCCAACACCATTCATCTAAGTTTCTATTTGCTTTGCTCAAGTATGAGAGCTTATTATTCTTCATTTTTCCACTTGTTCTGATGCGCTGAGTTATATATTATCACATCAACAATATGTTCAAATTACAGAACTCTCCCTAAACTTAGTAGAAATCACCAGGCTTTCTTTTCTTTCCTTTTCTTCCTCCACTCAATTTCCTGGGGTTAGTTCTACAGTGAGCAGGTCCAGATGGCCCCCAATGTCAACGTCACTAGCCATGGTTCTTTCATACTTGGAGGATAACGCCCTCCTCCCAACATTTTACCAGTCCAAAACAGTCACTAACAATTTGTCCTTCAATAGGGCAAAGAGTCCTCAGGGTGAGGTGACTCACGTACCAGCCATTCAGGTCTGCTGCAGGCATCCGTCTGATCTGGACAGGTTCTCCAAAAGTCATCTCGGCTTCACCCTTTCTGATGTCTGATAAAATTTAACAGAGAGAAGATTATTCCCTTGCTCTGAGCCTCACGAGGTTATCAGCATAGCAAAACCTTCAAGGGACTTTAGGTTCGGCCACTGTTCTCCAGGCCAGCTGTGCCTCCCCCTTAGTCCACTCTTTCACACTTACAGCTTCTACAGCAGCTTTTACAATCACAATTAACCCTGTCAACAATCAACACTCACGGCGGAATCATATAATCCCACCAACATCTTCCCTACCCTCTCTTCCCCAGACCCAGCAGGAAAAGAGGAATCCATTCAGTGGAGATCCTCCTTTGTCCCCCTCATTTAATGTAAGCACATTCCTGAAATTGTGTAAGCCAGCCACTTCATGTCTTTATCTGCTCCTGTTTTAGACAGTCAATGTTTAAATTGCCCACCCTTATCAAACCATCATTCTGAGGAGACAAGCATGTTCCTTGGTCTTGAAGAATCTCTTGTTCTGGTGGGACTTTGAGCATCTGCATCCAGAAGCAAATCCAGTCCAGTCCAGAGCAAGCCATCAAATTGCAACAATCTACACCAGCTCACAGTGTCAAACATCTTTCTCTTCATTTTGTTGGGTTCTGGTCAGCTCATCCCTAGCCATCCAAGCTAGGTCACAATGGGTAGCAGCCTCAAGCTTGAAAGTTCACACACACCTCCTGGCACTTCAGACAGTGTTTCACACACTCTCATCCTTAGACCCCTTGGGCTGGGTCAACGTGTTCCACCTTTAAACTTCAGGAGTCCAATAACTCCCTTTACTTCTGACCAGCCAGCCCTTCCTCTCTCTCTCATCCCTACCCCCCATGGGCTGGGTCAACAGGTGCCAATGGAACATGTCCAAACTCAGCCTGTCTCTTCATTGTTGCACTTTCCCCACTTCCATTCAGGAGTGGACCCAGGTGGTCACCACAAGTGAGTAGACCAAGCTGTCTACTCGCCAGCTCCCTTTAACTTACAGTCCTGGAAGAGGGTTCTTCTGATGGACACTGACTTTTCCTGCCTCAATGCTTCAACAGCAAACTGCTTGCTCAAACTCAAAAAGAGAAACAGTCACTTTTTTTTTTTTTTTTTTTTTTTTGCAGGTCCTTCTCCAAATGCAAATCTCCAGTTCTCTCAGCAGTTCTGGGTGGTTCTGCATGTCTCTTCAAATGCAACTCTGGATGGGGCTCAGGTTTTCCACCTAAGCCCCCACTCTATACACAGGGCTGCTGCATTCAACCCAACAGGCTGTGTTTCTCTCGCGCAAATCCTAGCTCCCCTTTTAGCATATCCAATCAAGTATTGGATGAAGGTGGAGTTACACACTCTCTGTAATCTGTAATACCCAATATTCATTCCTACCGTACATTTAGGTCTGTTTTACAACACTAGGTAGGACAAACATTCGATATCGATGTGGTTGTTGCTAGGTGCCATCGAGTCAGTTCCAACTCATAGTGAGCCTGTGTACAACAGAACAAAACACTGCCCAGTCCTGTGCCACCCTCACAATCGTTGCTATGTTTGAGCCCATTGTTGCAGCCACTGTGTCAATCCATCTCCTTGAGGGTCTTCCTTTTTTTCAACGACCCTCTACTTTACCAAGAATGATGTCCCTCTCTAGGGACTGGTCCCTCTTGATAACATGTCCAAAGTATATGAGACAAATTCTTGCCATCCTTGTTTTTAATGAGTATTCTGGCTATACTTCCTCCAGGACAGATTTGTTCATTCTTCTGGCAGTCTATTCAATATGTGGAACCTATACATAGACCAAGAGGCAGTCATTCAAACAGAACAAGCGGATACTGCGTGGTGTAAAGTCAGGAAAGATGTATATCAGGGTTGTGTCCTTTCACCATACTTATTCAATCCGCGTGCTGAGCAAATACGCCCAGAAGCTGGACTATGTGAAGAAGGACAGGGCATCAGGATTGGAGGAAGACTCATTAACAACCTGCATTATGCAGATGACACAACCTTGCTTGCAGAAAGTGAAGAGGACTTGAAGTACTTACTGATGAAGATCAAAGACTACAGTTTTTTAACATAAATAAAAAAAAATTTCTCACAACTGGACCAATAAGCAACATCATGATAAGCAAAGAAAATATTGAAATTGTCAACAATATGTTCAAATTACTTGGATCCATAATCAAGGCCCATGGAAGCAGCAGTTAAGAAATCAAATGATGTATTGCATTGGGCAAATCTGCTGCAAAAGACCTCTTTCAATTGTTAAAAAGAAAAGATGTTACTTTGAGGACTAAGGTGCAACTGAACCAAGCCATGTTACATAAAATTTTATTGAAAAAATTTATCTTCAAAAACCCACAACATTTGATCTCTTCCTTGTTTCTTCTAGGCATTAGTCAGAATTGTAATTAGAAACTAGATTTTGCTAAATATATGAGAAAACAAATTTATTCGCATATCATTTAGTTTCATTTTTTAAGATAATATCCCAAACTGGACTGATTATCACCATGTATTTTTAATTTTTGGCACCCACTTGAAGTAATTACACTTTAAGTGGGCAGTGGGGACTTCCTGAATAGAGGACCAGAGCTCAGGCTCTGAGACAAAGAGATTTTGATTCTAAACCCAGTATGTCTGTGATAGCTGTTGACTTTCAGCATGTTATTTAAGCGCTCTGTGACTTTCTTCATCTACTCCCCCATTGAAATGACATCCTATATATGAAGCACTCACACGTAGCATGCAGTAGCACTTAAAAAAAATGATAGATACTATTATCAGATTTCTTAAGCCATTCTATTTCTGCATTTAAATTGTTATTTATTCTCTTTATTATCTTATTTGTTACTGTAGGATACCTAATTGGGTAATGAATAAGAAAGACAAAGAAGAATTGATGCCTTTGAACGCTGCTGGTGGTGAAGAATATTAAATATCCCATGGACAGCCAGAGGAATAAACAAATCTGTCTTGGAAGAAGTACAGCCAAAATGCTCCTTGGAAGTGAGGATGGCGAGACTTTGTCTCACATACTTTGGACATGTTATCAGGAGGAATCAGTCCCTGGAGAGGGATATCATTCTTGGTAAAGTAGAGGGTCAGCATAAAAGAGGAAGACCCTCCATGAGATGGATTGACACAGTGGCTGCAACAATGCGCTCAAGCGTAACAAGGATTGAGAGGATGGCGCAGGAGTGGGCAATGCTTTGTTCTGTCATACACAGGGTCGCTATGACTCAGAACCAACTGGGCGGTACCTAACGACAACAACAATTGCCATAAAGTTTATATAATTAAATTAAGCGAATGTATCAAACTAAAACATTCTACACTTTTTTGGATGATACTTTCACCTGTTCTTCTGAAACTTGTTATATATTACGTAAGCAAAGGAGGATAAAAACGCAGAAGAAATATAATATTTATGCAAAAAGTTAGCATGTACTGAAGGGATGTAATTAACTATATTCAGAGAGTTCCTGTGCAGCTGGGTGCAAAACCCACGTGCTCAGTGACCCTGTAGGAAATGTAAGGGGTATAAATGACAAAACCAGGTGCTGGAACTCACACCCACTGAGGGATGATAAGATGCTTCTCCCACCCCCCTCTGTGCTCCATCCGTCCCCTCTGTCGCTTCTGTGTGTATGTCACATCCGAGCAGTCGCAGATTAGCAGATGTTGTTGTGAAAAAAACAAGAGAGAAAAAGAACAAGAAAGAAAGGAGGGAGGAAGGCAAGGAAGTGAGAAGCTCCCTGCTTCTCAAAACTTGTTACTGCCCAAAACACAAAAACACTTCGCGTACAGTTGGCTCCAACTCACGGCAACCCCATGCATATCAGAGTAGAATTGTGCTCTGTAGGGTTTTCAGTGGCTGACTTTTTTAGGAAATAACTGCCAGGTCTTTCTTCTGAGGCATTCTGGGTGGATTGAAATGCCAACCTTTCAGTTAGCAGCTGAGCCTGTTGATTGTTTGCACTGCCCAAAAATTGGTATGTCCCCAAATATTCACATAGAATGTCAGAGAATGTCAGAGTAGACTAAAAAGGACTTGTTCTTTGGTATGGCAAAGACACCCTGACATACTCTATATTTTTCAGCATGTGAAATCAAATAAGTCATTCAAAGTGGGAAAGCTAATTATTTGAGCAGGTGGCTGTCAACAATGGTCAGGGAGAGAAGGTGTGTGTAAATCATACCAGCCTGTTCAACCAGGAGACCGCTGAGAAGATACATTGTATCTGAACTGGGGAATTAGCACAGGCAGCAAAACACAGGCATGGTCCAGGCGCCAGAGAAAACAGCCGAGCTTGGGTGGCGGAAGCAGCCGGAACAGTCACAGAGGCACGGGGGAGCACAGGATGTGTGTGCTGAGTCACAAGGGGCTGTCCACGTGCATGATACAAGACGGAAGAATGGGAAATGAAGTGGAGACGAAGACAGAGAGCAAGCCAAGGGCTTTGCATATCACTCTAAGGGACTTCGATTTTATTGTCAAGGTCAGTGTTAAGGGGTGGAGACTGACGCCTCTGAACTGGATGAGAGATAAACACACGCTCCCCTGAGAAGTACACATGGGCACATTCACACAGATGCACAATATCCAGCATACAATCTTAAATACTCATTGTTGTTAGCTGTCGTGGAGTCAGTTCTGACTCACAGCCACTCTGTACAACAGAGTGAAACACCGCCCAGTCCTGCGCCATCCTCACAATCGCTATGCTTGAGTCCATTGTTGCAGCCACTGTGTCATCGGTCTTGTTGAGGGTCTTCCCTCTGCGTGCCTTCCAACCTGAGGGGCTCATCTTCCAGCACTATATCAGACAATGTTCTGCTGCTATTCATAAGGTTGTCACTGGTGAATTCTTTTCAGAAGTAGACTGCTGGTCCTTCTTCCTAGTCTGTCTTAGTCTGTAAGCTCAGCTGAAACCTGTCCACCGTGGGTGACCCTGCTGGTATTTGAATACTGGTGACACAGCTTCCAGCATCACAGCAACATGCCAGCCACCACAGTACGACACACTGACAGAAACGTAGGGGTAAATATTCGTACACCCACAAATAAACAAGCAACCGATGAGTTATAACCAGATGGGGCAGGGGGAGAGGGGAGCAGTGGTGAAGACAGTGCTCCGGGCAGTTCACCCTAGTGGAAGTTTAACTAGAGGGGGAGAGTCAGGAGGAGGATCTGAAGGTGGCCAAGGATACCTCCCACCACGACCACCACCATGAAAATGACATGCACACTTCATCCCCTGCACCCACCCGACACTCCCGACTTCGGACTGCAGAGAGTGGGTGACAGGAAACATCTCGTACTCACCCTGCAGCTCAGCAGGAAAATGAGCAGCCTTGAGCAGAGTGAAAGTGAAGGCAACCCGTAGGGCTGGCCCTGGCTGGTGAGAAATCACATGGCAACTAGACAGACCAGGTCCCCAAAGGGCACGACATGGAGAAGCTAGACCAAGAGCCCAGTCAGAAGAAAGCAGAGCTCAAGGAGCAAGAGGAAATTGCCAGGCGTGCTCTCCAGTGTGAGAGGATATTGACTCCCATAGATCCTGGGAGGGGAAGCGAGTCTGGAGCTGTGTTCACGGCAGCATGAAGGAAAGGAGGGCATATTGGGAAAACACACAGGGGTCAAGTCAGCAGGAGACGTCCCTGGTGGTCCAATAACTGAAACGCTCACAGTTCCAGTCAACCCAGAGGTGCCTCAGAAGAAAGACCTGACAATCTACTTCCGAGAAATCAGCTATTGGAAACCCTCTGGGGCACAGCTCTACTCTGACTCACACGAGGTCGCCATAAGTTGGAGTCAACTCAACGGCAACTGGGGAGAGAGAGAGAGGAAGTCATCAGGACTGGGCAATGTTTCCTTCTGTTGTACATAAGGTAGCCACGAGTTACAGCCAACTCTACGGCAACTAGAAGCAACCACAGTCATCAGACAATTGCCGTAAGGTTTATATAATTAAATTAAGCAAATGTATCAAACTACAACAGTCTACACTTTTTTCGGAAGAGACTTTCACCTGTTCTTCTGAAACTTGTTATATATTACATAAGCAAAGGAGGATAAAAACAGAAGAAATATAATATTTATGCAAAATTTACCATGTACTGAAGGGATATAACTACATCAGACCTTGGCTTTGGGGGAGAAATCGATGTGTGCTCAGAAGGCGACAGTGTTGGCAGTGGCTCTGAGCACTGAAGGAGGAGACGCTGTGCCATGCAGAAAGGGGAGGTCATGGTGTTCCTGGCCAAGGTGCATTGATGGGGCCATGTGGCACGTGTGGGACAAAGACCATCATCCCTCTTTGCTCTCCCCTTTGACCTTAGAGACATCAGAGTCTCCTGTCCTTCCTCTGGCTTGTCTGGCTGCCTGGTCCTCGCTTCCTCGCCAGTTCATCTTCTTCTACCTGGCCATTCAATGTCAGAATTCCTAAAAGCTTGGTCCTCCTAAGCCTTCTTCTCCTCTCACATTGTACTCTCTCTAAGAATTCACATTTACGATCACAACCCGGTGGGCCTGTGAATGAAGATGACTTCCAAATCCCTATCTCCAGCCCACACCTCATCAGTGAGCTCCAGATCTGTCACCTGCAGCTAGGCATTTCCACTTGGGCATCATAACTCAAAGGCAAAAACTCAAGATCAAAGGAGCAGCAATCTCCACCTCCGCCAGGCAGATCCTCCCCCAGGCCCACTGTTGGTGAATGGCACCACCATCAAGGCAGCTCTGCAAGCCAGCGGGGTGTCTGCCTGCTTGATGCCTGCAGCCTGCTCAGCTGTAACTGGCTGGGATGGCTCACTGTGGACTAGACAGTGTGTTTACAGAGGAGGAGGAAGAGAAGTTTAAAATAACTGTATGTGGGCTCGAAGCATATTCAAAAACGGTGAAATAGCATGCCAGGCAGACGGATTTGGGTTGTACGGAAAAAGAAATACTTAAATTCCATTTTTATTCACTGAGTGCTGTGGATTTTTTTTTTTTTTTTAATACAGAAAGATTAAAGCAAATGGGAGAGAAGTTGCTTCTAATTGAATATTTATTAAATGAGCTGAAGAATTCATCCTAGTTCCAAAGGAGCCCCCAAGTGGATCCATCTTCTTGGTAAGTTGCAAAAATGCCCATTCTTTAAACGAATTTTCAGGAGTTAACCTAGAGGGAAGGATGTGGAAGATCTCTTCTTCATCGCCCCAACTCAACCCGCACAATCTCATGGGTCTCCAGGACACCTCCAGGGAAGGCCTTTTATCTACCCCCACATTTCCCTAAACCAGGGGACTGAGCAGCCTCGATACAGTCGGCAAGTCTAGATGGGTCCAGAAAACTCTGAAATTTATTGCTTATGAGGTAATCCTAAATTTACCAGGGAATTCTCAGTACTGACCACAACCTAGCCACACATCACACACGCACACAACACCCCACACATGCCACACTCACACACACTCACACCATCTCCATGGTGTGCTGGAGCCAGCTGACAACAGCCAGTTGCTAATTTTTCTTTAATTTTTCAAACTTGCTGTTAATCATGGCCATTATTAAACAGCATAGAACCAAGCATTATCCCAGCCCCGTCCCTCAGTTTGCTGTACTGCGGTGGCTTGCTTGTTGCAATGATGATGGAAGCTAAGCCATTGGTATTTCACGGACCAGCAGGATCACCCGTGGTGGACGGGTTTCAGTGGAGCTTCCAGATTAAGATGGACTAAGAAGAAAGGCCTAGTGATCTACTTCTGAAAATCAGCCAATGAAAACCTTATGGATCACAACAGAACTTAGTCTGATACAGTACTGGAAGCTGAGCCCCCTAGATTGGAAGGCACTCAAAATACACAGTGACCACCATGGACTCAGACATGCCAACGATCATGAAGATGAGGCAGGACCAGGCAATGTCTCATTCTGCTATATATGCGGTCGCCATGAGTCGGAGCCAACTCAATGGCAACAACAACAAGAAGAAGCATTATTCCAACCCACGCACTACACAGAAAACTACGAGTGCCCCATTGCAATGAGTAGTGCTGAAGCCAGACAGCTTTCATTTTGATTAATGTCATTTGTACAAGGTAACGGTGAGAAAGAATTTAAGAATTGATCACATATCAGATTTAAAGATAATAAACGTTCTGAAAAAAGTTAGCAGTATCTGCCTAGGTCAAATGATGGTTGAACTGCAACTCAAGACTTGTACGGATACAAGAGTTCAGCAAAATCCAACAAAAGAATCCTTTGAGAAACAAGGCTGTGTGGAATTTTCCTTAAAGGAGAGTTGTTGTTGCTGTTGGGTGCTGTAGAGTCCGTTCTGACTCATAGTGACCCCATGTGACAGAGCAGAGCTGCCTCATAGGGTTTTCTAGGCTGTAATCTTTATGGAAGCAGATCGCCAGGTCTTTCTCCTGAGGAGCCGCTGGGTAGTTTTGAAGTGCCAACCTTTCAGTTAGCAGCAGAGTGCTTAACCGTTGTGCCACCATGTTTATTATTATTTGTAAATTGTATGCTTTGCATCCTTTATATCAGAAAAATTTATGATAAATTTATTATATGAGTTATAATTCTTATTATAATGATTTGTAGTAAGTGTATATACACTTTTTCAGAGATTCAGTTGTTACACATCTACCAGCACACCGCGACCCAACCCCAGCTCCTCCCCCTTCACCTCTTCCCCCACACACTTCCCCCCCCCGCCCCCCATCTAAAAATAAGCTTCCTGATTTCAGAGCAGGGAGCAGTCCTGTTCACGTTTCAAAGACCTCAAGGTGAAGGAGTCATTGCCTCACGCTGGAAATCTTTCGGAGCCAGAAGCACACCTATTTAATTTTTTTCACAATACGACTAGGGGAGTGAGGGAATCCTGGCTGCCTCGTAACAATACTAAAATTTCAGGCAAGAGCATTATTTATGCAACTATTGATCTGTATATTTAGATGAAGTGACTTCGAGGCAGTTAACTTCAGCTGTGCTTCTCAGATCGGTGCTCTGTAACTTAGACATCCGAGCGAGTGCTATCTTTCCAAGAAGCTACCTCAGGAGGCTACTTGCTATTCCAATCACGTTTCCCAAAACATTTCTGGAATTCCTCTGTTGGATTTGCCTGCAGACTTAGTTTGTGAGCCACCTAAGTAACCCAGCTATTTCTAGATTTTCACCAGAAAATCCAGCATTGTCGTTCACTTTAAGTACTGAAAAGTTTCAAACATGTTTGCCTATGTATAGAAGGAAAAACCAATTCAAGTTAAAGTATGGACACCATGGGGGATGGTGGCATGAAATAAGAGGAGAGGCATTTTTTGTATGAATGTCATAGTGTTTAGGCCACACAGTCAAAATAAAGCAAATTCGGAAGGAAATGCCAAAAGAATTTCCAGACATTTTGGAGCAAAGTCCTAGTCATTGGAATGAGAGCATAGCCTCCAGAGCTAGCCAACTGGTTTTGGGGGGAAAGTCTGGAATGTAAGAGCTGGTGTGACTTAGTTCTGAAAACATAGTCACGTTATTTTTCATAGCAATGTTTCTCAAACTGTGGTCTGAGGAACACTTGCCCCAGAGACCTTGCCCAAAATACAGATTCCCAGGTGTGTCTCTGGACCTACCAGTTCAGGGTCTCTAGAAGTAGGATCCAGGAGTCTGCATTTTCACAAGTCCCCTGGTTTTCTACATTCTCTGAGGGTGGACTACCACCGCTCCACTATCACACCTCCTGTGCGGCTCCAGGCGTCATCTCGGGTCGTCTGAAAACAGGATCAGCTCTTGGTAATTCTCCTTGTACCCAGCCTAGCACAGTGCCCCGTGAATTGTATGCCCACGTGCCATCAGGGCTATGGTGCTCACTGTCCTTATGGACTGACTCGTGCCCCTCAAAAAGAGATGCTGAAGCCCTAACTCCCAGTACCTGTGAACATGACCTTGTTTGGAAATAGCATCTTTGAGGATGTTGTAAGTTAAGTTCACATGAGGTCATACTGGCATAGGGTGGGCCCTAATCCAATAGGACTGGTGTCCTTATAAGGGAGGAGAAGAAACACTGAGACAGGGAGACACAGAGGGGAGACAGCCATGTAAAGAAGGAGGCAAAGACTGGAATGATGTGTCTATAGGCCAAGGAACACCATGAATTTCCAGAAACCACTGGAAGCTAGAAGAGGCAAGGGAGGATCTTCGCCTAGAGCCTTCAGAGAGAGCATGGCCCTACCGGCATCCAGAATTTGGCTTCTGGCCTCCAGTGCTGTGAGAGAATACATTTCTGTTGTTTTTGGTACTAGGTTACGGCAGCCGTAGAGAACAAGCACAATTGCAAACGTGAGCCCAAGGCAGCATAAAGGGCTCTGTTGGACCTACCTTACTTAGAGAGTGCGAGGATGAGGCAGACGATGTCACGGAAATGGGAAACCAGGCACAAGAGAAACATTGCAGCCACTGAGCTGGGCGTTTCCTCATTTAATCTCACACCCCTGCCGTGTTCGGCACCTCTGGCCACCTACCTGACCGGGGTCACAGCTGGTAAATCACACAGCGCCTGACCTGGTTGTCACTATACTGTCCTTCTGCTCTCTGGCCCCTGAGCTACTAAAAGTTCATCATTACACCCCATCCTTAGAACTCAGTCACTTTACCCTCAGGAAACGTGGAGCAGAGTGTGGAATAGATTCGTGGCTGGCCATTTGCACACCTGGAATTTCTCTAGTGGCCTTAAATATGGCTGGGCTTTGAGGATGAGGTGCTGTTTTAAGGAGATTTTCCCTATGAGGAGGGGACACATTTCAGCGGCTCGGTCAGTGAGATTTTCTTTGCTCCAACATCTCCCATGCAGCATAACTGCTCCAGACACGTATCTGGGTTTATCCAGGGAGGGGCAAGCAAGGCAATTAAACTCCTCAAATATCAAAGTCTCTCTATTCTCGCCAGGCAGCCAGGAGAACAGACGCAGGGACAGCGCAGAGTGGCACGTGCTCTCCTCCCACCCCTGTCTCTGAGCCCCCCTGGGACGGTGGGTAGAACCACCCAGATGGAAACTGAAGGTGAGGATGGGGCCATTTGGTGTCCTGAGTCAGATCTAATGGAAGAAATGAAAAATCAATAATGCCAAGCATAAAAATCCATTTGAATTCAAAAACCAGGTCATGAAAATACCATCATCTGCTTATTTTCTCTCTCTGCCCAAGTATTACACTTGTCAAGTCCCCATCCAACTCAGAATAGATTGAAAGCCTGACTTTGATGCTTTCCAATCAGTCCTTTTAATTCTTAACTCTGAGACAGAGAGGAGGAAGTCTTTCTTCTGCAGATGGTTCTTTCTCACAGGGTTTAATTTTTCTTCAGATTGTTTTGATTCTTTTAATTAATGTGCCCACCAGGAGAGAACAGAAACCCTGGCATGACCGATGATGGTGGAGGAAGACAAAAATGAATCACTCTGACGTTCATACGAAAGAGGGGTTTGTGAGGTGTCAACTCCCTTCAAACACATGAAAGCCAACAAATTACTCCACCTCGGTCTAAAGTTAATGGAAACTCTGAACGGTCTTACCCAGAGGGGGAAAGAGACTTCAAAGAGCCCTGTAGAAAAAAGATCCAGAGGAAATACAGTTAGAATAAAGTTTTAGAGAAAGTAGAGGTAATAATACCGTCTATGCTAGCTGAAAATTCATAAAAGGAGTACAATATTTTCAAATCGTTAATCTGGTAACTGGATGGTCTCATGGGAATTTAGAATTCAGTAATGGCGACCTTAGAGAGGAAGATGAAAGACAGACTGTAGTTTTGAAAGACAATCATGTCAGAGGCAGTTAGGAAACTGGAGTTGGGCATTTTTTAATTATAATACTGATCATGTCCCTACTATGTGTCAGGAACTTGCTAAATCCTAAGAAACCAAAAACCAAACCCATTGCCATCGAGTCAATTCTGACTCATAGCGACCCTATAGGACAGAGGAGAACTGCCCCATAGAGTTTCCAAGGAAGGTGTCCTAGTTATCTAGTGCTGCTATAACAGAAATACCACAAGTGGATGACTTTAACAAAGAGAAATTTATGCTCTCACAGTCTAAGAGGCTAGAAGTCTGAGTTCAGGTGCCAGCTCCAGGGGAAGGTCTTTCTCTGTCGGCTCTGGGGGGAGGAGCTTCCCTGATCAAGGAGCTTCTCAGCGCAGGGACTCTGAGTCCAAAGGATGCCCTCTGATCCCGCCGCTCCTTTATTGGTGATAGGAGGTCCCCACGTCTCTCTGCTGGCTTCTCTCTTTTATATCTCAAAAGAGATTGATTTAAAACAATAGCCTAATCTTGTGGATTGAGTCCTGCCTCATTAACGTAACTGCCCCTAATCCCACCTCATTAACATCATAGAGGTAGGATTTACAACACATAGGAACATCACATCAGATGACAAAATGGTGGACAATCTCACAATACTGGGAATCATGGACTAGCCAAGTTGACTTACATTTTGGGGGGACACAATTCAATCCATAACAGAAGGCAAAGATAAATACAGCACAATCAATGCCCTTGAGAAGCCTACAGCCTAGTTGAAACTTGGGTGCTGAAGTCACAATAATATCACTCAAATAATTTTTATGGTGGTGTCATCTGCATGGATATTGGGTTAGTTAAGTATTATAAAGTCCCTGAGTTCCAAGATGCTGAAATTAAGAGTGGGAGAAGGGGCAAAGGGCTATGTTTTTATGTCACACAAGAAATGTTGAGGAACTTCGTACGTGGGGCTTCCTTCACTCAGGTCACTGGGAGTTTGGGCATGGTGCTGGATCACGGTAGAATCACCTTCTCTAAACCTGTGTTTATGGGCTGCTGTTTTCCTTCTTTCTGTCACTTATACTTTTAAATACACTTATGCAAAATGAGTAGATGAAGTAAGTAAATTATGTACTTCCTTTGGCAGAGTGTGCAACTCTTTGTGTGTGTGTGTACTTTAGGTGAAAGTTTGCAGAGTAAGTTTCTCAGTAAACAATTAATACACATATTCTTTTAAAGCTTTGAGTTAAAGAATTTTCTAAGACGCTGGACGAGGGAGACTATTCCTGACAGTTAAAGTAGGTGCCCACGGTATGCCCTCTTCCCCTTACAGAATTGTCTTAACATCTATCTTTAGCTTAACATTTACAGTATATGCTATACATCACAATAAAAATTATAGTTATACAGTGTTTACAGTTTTACAAAGGACTGTTTATGTATTTTTACTTAGCTGAAGCTTAAAACAAGCTTATTTATTTAGTTTCTTTGTTTTTCTAAAGGGATGGGGGAAACAGTTGTCATAGAGTCAATCCAACTCACGATGACTCTATGTTTATTAAAGTAGAACTCTGCTCCAGATGGTTTTCAATGGCTGAGTTTTGGGAAGTAGATTGCCAGGAGGTTTGAGTCCACCCAAAGGAGACTCAGAAGACAGACCTGACAATCTACTTCCAAAAATCAGCCATTGAAAACCCTGTGGAACATCTGAAGCAACAGAAGAAGAAGGAGAGTCAGGAATAGGAGGAGGATATGGATGTCTGGCTAACTGCTTCCATTGCCGTGAGATCAGAAGAACTGGATGGTGCCCAGCTACCATTACTGAGCATTTTGATCAAAGACTCTATAGAAGTATCCTGATCAAAAGAGGGGAAATATAGAACAGAATTCCAATTCTCCTGGACTCCAGACTTTCTGGAGCCATGGGGGCTGGATGAACCCCTGAAACTATTGCCCTGAGATAACCTTTAAACCTAAAACCAAAAATATCCCTAAGTCTTCTAAAAACCAAACAATAGTTTAGCTTAACTAATAAAAAATGTCTGCCTTGAGCATTATGCTCTTTTAAGAACTATCTGTATGGGATCAAAGTGACAACAGCAACTTGAAAGATGAGATAGGAACCTTATGGGGCAGTGAGTTTATGTTAATAGGGGAGGGGCAACTCAGAAAAGGAAGGTAAGTCTGCCCACACAACTCCAAAAATGTAGTCAATGTCACTGAATTGTACATGTAGAAGTAGTTGAATTGGTGTTATGTTTTGCTGTGTATAATCTCAACAACATTAAATTAAATTTAAAAAAATACACATTAAATTAAGAAAGAAGAAAACCGTCTGGAGCACAGTTCTACTTTGACACATGTGCGTTGGAATTGACTACACAGTAACTGGTTGTGTGTGTGTGTGCGTGCCTGTGCGTATGTGTGTAATTCTGGTTTGGCCTCAGCCTATTGGCCTGCAATGGCATACCGCCTCATTTCTGTGGGTGTTAACTTTCTCACTGAGAAATTTCTCTAGAGTTATAAGAAGAAAGAAACAGGTGAATTCTTACAGATCGTCTCCTATTTTCCAGGTGCTGTGCTCCACATGGAGCTCTGGTGGCACAGTGGTTAAGATCTCGGCTGCTAACCAAAAGGTTGGCAATTCAAATCCACCAGCCACTCCTTGGAAACCCTATGGGGCAGTTTTATTCTGTCCTGCAAGGTCACAGTGAGTCAGAATCGACTCATCGGCGATGGGTTTGGGGTTTTTTTTGGTGCTCAGCATCGCACCAGGGTTTACCTTTCACAATGCTTCGAAAGGAAAGTGCCAGTAACTGTTTTCACAGATGAGAAAACTTCCGGGAAAGTCTTAACTGCTCTTCCAACCAAGCATGACTAAGATACCTGCTTTAATAGATCTCTTTTTATTACGTTAATACCACAAAGTGTACTTGACCATCTCCCTCCTTGTGCTGGCCATTAGAGGGCGGAGCTCCATGGTCAGCCAGCTCCACTGAGCGCGCACATCAACACGGTGGGTGCGTTTCTCCTCCTCAAGAGCCCCAGGGTGTCCCCGCCATGTTTTCTTTCCATCTCGCTTCATTCTTAAGCTTCCTTGTTGTATTTTATATGTTGGGTGCCTGTTCTCGTTTCTGGATATCATGCATGCACAAACAAGCAAGCAAATGAAAAGGAGCTACAATCAACATTTCATTCTTTTGTAAACAAGGTCACCGTGAGTTAGAGCTGACTGGACCAATGGCATCTAACAACAACACAATCAAGAAAAGAAACAGCACTCCCCTGGTTACGTGGCCGGGATCCGGGTCCGTGTCTGTCCCCCACGTGACTGAAGCGTTTCCTACCGTGGCTGCTGCACCTTGGCACCTCTGGTCGAGTTAGGGAGAATTTTCACTTCCTAGAAGAAACGTGTGCTCTCCCCAGGCTCTGCCGCGTGGGGCAGCACACTCGCCCTGGCCACCTGCCCGTGGACCCTCAGACTCGGTTCCTGCTGGGTGTGTTCTCACTGCGGCCTGTTATCTCTCCTGGCTTGGTTTTGAAGGTTCAGCCGCATCCAAATCTTAGCCGCGTCCCCAGGATCCTGGCCTTCAGGTGTTAACAGTCTTATGGGGCCACATGCGAAGCCGAGTTCCACAAGAAGGTAAATCGGCACGGCCAGCTTCTGTGCTCACTGCCACACTAGATGGCCGGGACGCCACGGGGAGAGAGAGCCTGCCCTCAACATGGAATCCTCACAGTCGTGGACCTGAAAAAGCCGCTGTCCTCAAGTGCACTAAGCACCCCTCTCCCCGCTTGCTGGTGTTAGCTGCCGCTGACTCAGGGGGACCCCACGCACAATGGAACAAAATGCTGTGCAGTCCTGCACCATCCCCATTGTGATCCATAGGGTTTTCATTAGCTGATTTTCAGAAGTAGATCACCAGACCTTTCTTCCTAGTCTCTGTTCATCTGGAAGTTCCACTGAAACCTGTTCTGGGTCATTGCAACACACAAGCCTCCACTGGCAGGCGGGTGGTAGCTGCACATTAGGTGTCTTGGCCGGGAGTTGAACCTGGGTCTCCCGCATGGAAGGCGAAAATTCTCCCACTGAACCACCACTGCTCACCCTTCTCCCTCCTTAGGCCCTGCACGCCCCTTAATGAGTATTTAAAAAGCCCACAGCTGTGGGCCCCTCACCACGCCCAGACCCCCAGCCAGCCAGGTGTTCCCGGAGCTGGTTAAATGCGAGGTGGTGCCGCCCAGGTGAGACCCATCCCAGGATGGCTGGCATGTCTTCTGAGCACAGTGCCGGCCTGGGCCATCCACACCTGGTGACCTTCAGCCCCCGGGTCCCGTGCCCGCCCCTCAGCTGGCCTCCTCCCTTCACAAGGTGCCAGTCCCTTCCCCGGATGCCCTGAAAGCCAGGTACCTCACCAGCCTGTGTCCCCATAACCTCGGTGCCAGGAGACCCCTCTCCAGAGGCTAGGGGGGATACATGAGGAACCCAAAGAGCTGGGTTCCAGAACTGCAGCCAGCACAAGACAACAGGCTCTGACACGGCGCTGCGGTGCAACTGGCTCAGACACGGAGGTGGAGCTGTGGGTGATTCCAGATTCAGTACCGGAGAAGAGCCCTACTCGGGGAGCAGAAAACACCCGGGAGAGGCGAGAGTGTGAGCAGACAGCCAGAGGCAGGGACGGGAAGTGGGGCACATGTGTGCGTGTGTATGTGAGTGTGTGTGTGCCTGTGTGTGTGCAAGTGTACACGTGTGCATGTGTGTGCATGTAGATGTGTACATGTGTGCCTACATGTGTGCATACACTGTGTGTGTGCACATGTATATGTGTACATACGTGTGCATGTGTGCCTACATGTGTGTGTCTGCATGTGCCTGGGTGTGAGTGTGTGACTCCCACAGATACTGAGATATGTGTATGTGCATGCAGACATGTGTATGCATATGTATGTGTGTGCATGTTGGTACGTATGTGTGTGAACATATACATGTGTCTCATAGACCCTGAGTGGTGTGTATGTGTGTGTGTATACATGTGTCTGCATGTGTATGTTTGGGGGGCCAGCCCAGCTCAGCCTGCTCAGGGAGGGGACACTTCAGAACAAGGCAGGGGAAGGTGGTCTTTCCAATTTGTTCAGAATATGGGGAATGGTTTGATTCTGAAGGGTTATGGTCGCAGTCCTCATCATGACAATTGTCACCATCACCGTCCACTTTATGCAAAGTGCTTGAAGGAGCTGCTCTGGAGAGAGGACTCTGTTTCCGAGGGCAGAGCGCCAGGCCGGGAACACCCTCCATAGCAGTCTACAGTGACGCGCAATCAGTCCCGCGGCCTGGCGCTCGCTGGAGACTCTTCAATCGTCTCTTCTTTGGAGAATGAATGGCCTCCCACACAAACACTAGGCGTTAGGGAGCCTCCAAGGTTTGGGAACTTTCAGCTTAAATATTTATCTCAACTTATCAAAAGGCCCAGCTGAAATCTAGCGTGTAGATCTGAGGAGAAAAGGCCTTTGACATTTTTCCGGTAAAACTCAAAAGCTTAGTTTCCTTCAAAACTTAGGTTTGTCGTCAGCTTCTTCAGGAAGCCTTGCCCCTGACTGCCCTGGTCTCGAGCCCATCTCCTCACCCCCACGCTGCCAAGTGCCAGGGTTTGAATCTGAATTACCACTCACTACTGTGTGACCTCAGGCAACTTCCTACCCTGTCTCTGCTCATGCGTCAGTTTCCTCTGCTGCAAAATGGGTACGTTGCTAATTATAATAATGATGTACTCCTGTCCAGCTTGTTGTGAGGATGGAATAACCCCATTCATATAAAGCCCTGAGCAGGTGCCTGGCCCACAACAGGGGCTCCTCAGGTGGAGGCGTATATCTAGGGACCCTCGGGTGGAGGTGTTTATCTAGGGACCCTCGGGTGGAGGCGTATATCTAGGGACCCTCCGGTAGAGCCATATATGGACACCTCACTGGTTCTGTTGCTCTAGAGAATCCTGACTAAGACAGATGGGGACCCTGCTCGTAGGGTAAGTGCTTGCTTATGAGGAATCATGAGGCTGTCTCTCTCCTAGGTGGTCTCCCCCATTCCATCGGACCCCCCTCATAGAGGCAGGCATGTGATGGCCTTCAGAAGTAACAGGATGTTGTAGGAGCTCCCCCCACCACAAAAAGAAAGAGTCCACCTAGTCTCCTTGTTCTTCCACACCGCTGCCACCACAAGAAAGAGGAAGTGCCATTTCATGATTTTTGTTATTTTGTCTTTCCTTCCAACTAGCATGAGACACAAGACCATGGGGGTTGGGGGTAGTGGCTGTTAAAGAGTAAACAGAACGTGGCGACGTTCGTAGTACAGACCTTCAAGTGGGTGAGGGCCATCCAACACCACCCACTGGGTCAGCCTTCTCTCCTGGGGCTGCGCTGTCCCCAGGGGCATGCCTGCCGCGATGGAAGGTGTCCCTGCGGTGCTCCCAATCCACCATGGCAATTAGAGCTAAATGTTGTTGACCATATTACGTTCCAGCCTATGTGTGAGCCACAGTGCCATGACACGTTTCATAAGTAAACCAGCTCCTGTGGAGGGCAGTGCCTCCTCTTGCCCCCTAAAATGACCAGAGTGCCCCATTCCAGCATCATGGGGCTGGGTGCACACTAGGTTCACCCTGTTTCCATGGCATCAGTAGCATCTTGAGTGTGTAGATGACGCACGGGAAGTTAAAGACACAGGAAAAGGTAGAGACCTACCCTCCTTCTCTGCTTTCTGACCCTTTCATCCACCTCTTTGGCCCCATGTGGAGGGGGCCGCAGGATGGCTTGAGTGTTATGCTAAACGGCATGGTTAGCACCGAACCATTTGCTCAGAGACACACAGACCACGTCCGTGTTGTCCTAACAGAAGGGAGACTGGCCTTGCCCAGCTCTGAGGGAGCCACTGGGTTGTTGTGAAAACAATGGTTGATCGCAGCCACCTAGGCCATTGGGCCTTGTTATTTCACCCTTGGCGTGTTTTGTCAAAGACCAGCACACTTCTGCCCGCATCCCCTGAATGCTGCACTAAGTCAGTTCTATGAGGTTCTTTCTCTGAATTCTCAGGTTGAGCCCTTGTACGTTGACTGGAAGGCAGCGTGGCCTAGCCTTTGGGAAGGGCAGCTGTCTTTGAACCAGACTCATGGCATTTTTGTACGCGCTTGACCTTCCTTTCCGTTCTCTAGACTTCACTTTCCCCAGAATACTGTGTTTCTGTTTATTGTTTCTGACGCAGTGGGAGAATTCCCGCCTTCCATGCAAGAGTCCCAGGTTCAGCTTCCAGACAACACCCCTCACGCGCAGCCACCACTCATCTGTCAGTGGAGGCTTTCATGTTGCTGTGATGCTGAACAGGTTTCAGCAGAGCTTCCAGACTAAGATGGACTAGGAAGAAAGACTGGGCGATCTGCTTCTGAAAATCAGCCAATGAAACCTATAGGTCACAACTGTCTGATCTGCAACCAGTCATGGCGATGGGGCAGGACTGGACAGCATTTACTTCTGTTGTGCATGGGGCCACTAACAACAGCTGATACAGTGTTAAGAGTCTCAAAGCACTTGGTATCTAAATAGAAAAATATTCGTCTGTTAATATCTACCACTGATGGTGTTATGGATTGAATTGTGTCCTCTAAAAATGTGTGTCAACTTGCCTAGTCCATGATTCCCAGTAGTGTGTGGTTGTGCTCCATTTTGTGATCTGATGTAATTATCCCATGTGCTGTAAATCCTAACATTTATGATGTTAATGAGGAAAACTTGGTGGCGCAGTGGTTAAGAGTTACAGCTGTTAGCTAAAAGGTCGGCTAGTTCGAATCCACCAGGCACTCCTTGGAAACCCTATGGGGCAGTTCTACTCTGTCCTATAGGGTCCCTATGCATCGGAATTGACTCCAAGGTAACAGGTTTGGTTTGTTTTTTTTAATGATGTTAGTGAGGCAGGATTAGAGGCAGTTATGTTAATGAGGCAGGACACAATGTACAGGATTAGGTTGTATCTTGAGTCAATCTCTTTTGAGATATAAGAGAGAGAATCAAGCAGAGAGGAGAGGGATCTCATTACCACCAAGCAAGAAGAGCCTGCAGCAGAGTGCATCATGTAGAACCGGGGTCCCTTGACTGAGAAGCTCTTAGACCAGGGGAAGATTGATGACAAGGACTTTCGCCCAGAGCTGACTGAGAGAGAAAGCCTTCCCCAGGAGCTGGTGGCTTCTAGCCCCCTGAACTGTGACACAATAAATTTCTGTCTGTGAAAGCCGTCTTCCTGTGGTATTTCTGTTTGGCAGCGCTAGGTAACTAAGGCGGATGGGCTGCCTGACACTCCCCTACTTCAGGAGGCTGACGTCCAGTGTACCACAGAGAGGACGCTCATTTAGGGAGGGTTAACCAGTGAATACCATCACTGAAAATTAACCAGAACGTTCACACCAGGAGTCTGGCCAGCTGGTCCCCTCGGGTCCACAGGGTTACAGTAGGTTTGGTGAGGGTGTTTAGTACTACAGCCTAGATCCCCAGGAGTCCCATTACAGTGAATGCTCCACCACCACAAAACGGGGTAGGAGGAGAGAAGAGAGTGAACAACACGGGTGGATGGCTGCACAGTCCTGGATTTTCAGGGAGAAAAAAAATCAAAGAATCCCAGACACTGGATTCCAACTGCATTGGAAGAGAATTTGGAAAGCACCTAGGCAGCCTCTCTTCTTTCCATCCATTTGTCCGTCATCATTCATGAATGCACTCAGTGAAGCCTGAGTTAACGCCTTGCATGTATCAGGACTGCTCAGAGAACGGGGAGAAGGACAGGGGACCTGGTCTCTGAGGCTGGGGAGAGATGCACGAGTAAAAGGATGTCTGCAATGCTAAATAAAAATAATATCTAATACCTGACGAGCATTCAGTTTTGTCCCTGGTTCTGTCCTAAGGACTTGACATGGAATATTTCATTTAATCCTAATAAGATGGGTGATATTATTAGACACGGGAGCACTGGTGGTTCAGTGGTAGAATTCTCGCCTTCCCTGTGGGAGACCTGGGTTCGATTCCCGGCCAGTGCACCTCGTGTGCAGCCACCACCCATCTGTCCGTGGAGGCTTGAGTGTTGCTGTGATGCTGAACCAGTTTCAGCAGAGCTTCCAGACTAAGACAGACTAGGAAGAAAGGCCTGGTGATTTACTTCTGAAAATCAGCCAGTGAAAAACCCTGTGGATCACAATGGAGCATCATCTGATTGATAACCGATCATGGGGATGGCACAGAACCAGGCAGCATTTTATTTCCTTGGGTGTGGGGTCACCTCAAGAGCAGATTATCCAGTAGGCAAGGTAAGCATGGTGCCTACCTTGCTTACTAGTCATCTGTAGTGAACAATTTCACATTTTTTAACCACATCAAAGCTTCTGCTTCTAGGTATGGCTGGCTTCTGTCTCTCTCCTGACCCCACAGCACCTTCCTACAGAATCAAAGCCTCTACAAATTCCCAGTCCCTGACAGGGACGGATGACCCAGTCAGCAAGGTAAACATAGGTGTACTTGTGCTTACCTACTAATCTGTAGTGAACAATTTCACATGGGTTTCACCACATCAAAGACGTAGTGAAACCCATGTGAAATTGTTCACTTCAGATGACCTGGTAAGCAAGGCAAGCACCGTGCTTACCTTGTCTGTTGGATAATCCACCCCGGTCACCTTGAATTGGGGTCAGCTCGACCACAGCTAACAACGACATTATTAGACTCATTTTATAATGAAGAAAAAGATACTGAGAGGTTCAGTGATGTGACCGAAGTCATACATCTCGTCCTTCATGGGTGAAGCAGAATTCAAACTGAGGCTCGCCTGGATCCAGACCCTGTGCTCTGATCCTACGCTGTTGCTGGGTGTCGTTGAGTTGATTCCAACTCACAGCAACCCCATTTGACAGAGTAGACCTGCCCCATAGGGCTGCCTAGGCTGTAACCTTTACAAGGAAGGAACCCTGGTGGTGCAGTGGTTAAGCACTCAGGTGCTAACCAGAAGGTTGGCGGTTCAAACCCACCAGCTGCTCTGTGAGAGAAAGATGTGGCAATCTGCTTCTGGAAAAATTATTGCCTTCGAATCGATTCCGACTCATAGCGACCCTATAGAACAAAGTAGAACCGCCCCATAGCATTTCCAAGGGATGGCTGATGGTTTCGAACTGCCGACCTTTTGGTTAGCAGCCATAGCTCTTAACCACTGAGCCAGGGGTCCAACAAAAAGCAGCACTGGAAACCCTATGGGGCAGTTCTACTCTGTCCTACAGAGTTGCCGTGAGTTGGGATCAACTCAACGGCAATGGGTTTGAGTTTGTTTGTTTTAATCCTTACACTGACTTTTCGGTTAGCAGCTGAGCACTTAACCACTGCGCCATCAGGGCCCCTTGGTCCTACACTGCCCTGTCTGTCTCCTCAGAGCCTTCTGTTGGCTTGTTCGTTGAAGGCCGTTTATTGAGCTCTTGGCATGCAGTGATGGACGAAGCTGCCGTGGCCCCTGCCCTCACTGAACTTAGCATTCTGATAAAGAGCGCTCCCAGGTCCCCCCACAGGAATTCCCCTCCCACTCTCCCTCGGCTTCTCACAAAGCCTCTTCTTGACTCTGTCTGGATTCATAAGATTTAGGATTTAGGGGAGGTTTCCTGCCCCACACAATTAGAGTTATCTATTTGGAGGCAACTGTAACTGGGGAAAAGTTCACCCTTTCTGAGAAGCCGAAACTTCCCTGTAATTTCTACTTGTTGTTCTTTGCTGGCTCTGCCCTCTGGCCCACCACAAACTCTATCTGTTCCTTCTTTCAAACAATAACCTTGGAAATCTTTGGAAATAGTCCCGAGGTTCCCCACATACCTTTCTGTCTCTTCTCCAAGCTAAACATCAGAAGTGCCCTGCCCTTTCCCCACAGCAGTGGTGACAGTGTCTGTCTGCCTGGCCCACCCCTGAGGAGGGGCCTCAGGGCAGCGGATGTGCCGAGCTTGGCCACAGCTGAGCCTCGGGGAGGCAGTGAGTCGGGGGTCACATGTCATGTGTGTTCAGTTGTGGATGTTTTCCTGGGGAGCCTTACTTAAAGGGGCCCATAGCTTTTAAGAATTACAATACGAAAGGACGTTGACAACAGCTAAGTCTAATACTCTACGTGTTGCCTTGTGCTTACGTTGAAGAAAGCCAGGTTTTGCAGTAGTAGAAGCGAGGATGGCAAGACTGTGTCTCACATACTGTGGATGTGTTATCAGGAGGGACAGTCCCCGGAGAAGGACGTCATGCTTGGTAAAGTAGAGGGTCAGTGAAAAAGAGGAAGACCCTCAACGAGATGGATTGACACAGCAGCTGCAACAATGGGCTCAAGCATAGCAAGGACTGTGAGGATGGCGCAGGACCAGGCAGTGTTTCATTCTGTTGTACACGGGGTCGCTGTGAGTCGGAGCCAAGTCAATGGCACCTAACAACACAACAACATGGGGCAGTACTTTTTAACGACTCCAGAGCAGGGTCTGGAGTCAGCGTCTGAGGTCACTGCCCACTGGGTAAGCTTATGCACATTACTGACCTCTGCAAGCCTGCGCTTACTCACCTGTATAACGAATTGAGAGGTCCCTGGGTGGCACAAATGGTTAAGCTCTGGTCTACTAACCGAAAGGCTCATGGTTCAAATACACGGAGAGGTGCCTTGGAAGACAGGCCTGGCAATCTGCTTCTGAAAGGTCACAAGCTTGAAAACCCTATGGAGCACAGTTCTACTCTGCACACCTGGGGTCACCAGGTATCAGAATAGACTCAACAGCAACCAACCACAACAGCATAATGGGTTGTGGGAGAATTAGGATTATCTGTGTCGATGTGTATGTGTGTGCATGTACATATACATATATGTCACTTACGTAAGTTCAGTGTTTGGCTCACAGGAAGCACTCCACAAACATTAGTTATGTTATCATAGTACAAAGTTGTTCTGATTTCCAGCCACTGAGACTCCCAGATTTTCCACTTGGAGGACTCCAACATATTATACAGTTGATCTTCATTATTTGCAGACTGCAAATTTATCTTCTCGCTAAAATTTGTCACCCCAAAATCAGTATGCATGGTGCTTTCGCAGTCCTTTGTGGACACATGCAGACTGGTGAAAAATATGTCACCTGACACGCACATCCCCAGGTGAGGTCGGACGAGGCAACACTTCCTGTTTCAGCTCTCAGACCTTGAACAAGTGTCCTTACATGGGCTATTTAGTGCCACGTTCTACATTTTTGTGCTTTTTGTTGGTGATTTGGCTGTTTAAAGTAGCCCCCATGTATAATGCTGAAGTTCTGTCTAGTGTTCCTGCAGTGAGATTAATTACTTTTGTGTGGCCTTTCTCGTCATGGTCCTGTAACTCCTACCCAGGGGATTGTGTGATAGGGTAATTGTGGCCTACCAAGGAGATTGGTCAGTTTTGCCTTAAAAGAGAACCAATTCCAGAGCAGAGAGGAGGAGCCCACCACCACTAAGGAAGGAGAGACCAGTAAGAGACCAGGCAGCAGAGACCCAGCTGCAGGAGGCGGCGTGGTGGGCTTCCTGGCCCATGGAGAGAGAAAGCTGAGTGCCTTTGCGCAGAGGCCTAGGGCCAGAGAGAGGCGTGCCTGCAAGCACAGCTGGGAAGAGGCTGTCCTGATGGAAGAACTGTATCCTGAGTGTTCCTGAGCCTGAATTGTAACCTGTTACTTCCCTGGTAAACCCCATAATTATGAGTATGGTCTGAGTTCTGTGAGGCCACTGCAGCGAATTATCGAACCCAGCAGAGGCGTAGAGAATGCCGTGGGCTGAATGGTTGGTGTCAGAATTAGTAAAGATGGCAGAGAGAGGAGGCTTGTCGGGCCTCTGCCTCGTAGGAATCAGCCTTGGGCTGTTGATCTTGGTTCTCCTTCCCCCTTGTGAATGTAGAAGGGTTCAGACACCCACCCCGTTTTTATAGCTCCTAAGTGCGAGAAGGCTGAGCTGCACCTCGCAGAGAAAACGCTGTTTAGATAAGCTTTGCTCAGGCATGAGTCCTGGCACTGCTGGCCGTGAGCTTAGTGTTCATGAATAAGCAGTGTCTATTAAATAAGGTATCTTTAAACAGAAACACACATAAAACAAGTTTATGTATTAGTTAGCTGATGAAAATGTTGTGACCGGAGGCTCACAGGAATCTAACCCTGTATTTCCCCTGGAGCAGTGGTTTCGTATTTACTAATCCAGTGAGCAGCAACTTTATAAAACATAACTACCATGAATAACAAGACTCTGTGCATTTTATTTTCTAGACTTAACTGCTTGTACCCCGTCTAATTCCACCTGGTGGTTATCAGCTCACTGTTCCAGTCTTTTCAGATCATGTTGAATTTTGATTTGTTATTCAAGTATTAACTCTATCTCTAGGATATACCTAAATTTGAGAAGCATGTATTATTAATCTTTACCCAAATACCATACTTCCTTGATTCTCAGATATGCTTTTTTCATATTTTAATATCTCCGGGGAAAGGATATATTTCACATACAACATGCACAGTGCTTATTATTTTCCTGAAAAGCTATTATGAAGTCAACGATATGTCTTAGGTCTACCGGAATCAGTGAGTTCCAACACTGAACAGGACCATAAGAGGTTCTATCTGATGACACTTCTCTAGAGCAGTGGGTCTCAAACTTGGCTACTCTTTGGAATCACCAGGTGATCAGTAAAAAAAAGTTCTGATGCCCAGGATCCTCCCCCTAAAAAAGAGAATTGGGATGTTTGGAAAGCCCAGGCATTTCTAGTGTGCCGTCCAGGTTGACGACCACAGCCCCAGACTAGTGCCAGATCCCACTTCCGCCACTCTGTGCTCCCCTGGCGTTTGTGAGCATCTGTGAGGACTGTAAGTCATTGGTGATGGGATAGTCATGTGAGGTGCGATTCCAGCACTGCTGTGCTCCTATGTGCTCATTGAATGAATCCTTGTTGGCTTCAACCTGTTACCCAACATTCTATTGCTGTTATGTACTTGTGTAAATATTTGTCTCTGACGTTTTTGCCATTGCAATGGTGGCAGTGCTGTGAACCTTGCCCTCATTTTATACCCCTCTACTTCAGCCAGAAGTGAGCAGAGAGAGTGGGTGTGGGGTACAGGGGTGGAAACCTAGAGGCCTGAAGTCTAGTCCCAATGCCGCTGCCAAGTGGAGGGCATTAAAATGTCACCTGGCTTCCGGGACCTCATATGTAAATGTAGTCGCTTAGAGTGCAATGAATCACATGTATATGGCCTTTCTAGCTATGGTCTTATAACTCCCACAAAATAATTGGCTGGGTCACAATCTTGCAAGGGATTGGTTGATTTACTGTGCAAATAGGGGCTTGAAAATCCACCCAATAGGACTGAGCCCCTCGCAGTCCAGCTAGGGAATCGGTCGGTTTTGCCATCCTGCTAGTTTTATAAAAGGGCCAATCCCACAGAGGTTCTGGAGGACCTCACTGCCATCAGGAAGAGTCTAGAGCAGAGGATGTCCTTTGAACCCAGGGTCCCTGTGCTGAGAACCTCCTAGACCCAGAAGAATTGTCTCTCTGAAGAGTGGGCTGGTCGGCCCATGAAGAGAGGCAGCGGCGGTGGGCTTGCCGGCCCACAGAGAGAGAGCTGGGCACCTCCACACAGGTGTTTTTCCTGCTGCTAAAGAGTTGTAACACTTGCCTGTGCAGGGCAGAGGCCTGAGTGTGCCTGTGGACAGCAGGGGCCCAGGTAGCGTAACTACAAGAGAGTACCACGCGGGCCCAGGTAGCATGGCAGGAGCGGAAGGCAGAGGCCCAGGAGGTCCTATGCCAGGGTCTTCCAGCAGCCGAGCAGACACCTCAGGAGCTGTACAGGCCCCAGGCAGCATGGTGGCAGCCGCAGGCAGCGGTGACCTGAACACAGCACCTGACCAGCCTGGCGACATAAAAATGGACGTGGGTAATCTGGGGAAGGGTAAGCGTTGCCCCGTTGGGAATCTGCTCTTATTGTTGACCATCTGCTTTCTATAAATAATAACAATGGCTTCCACTTTCCTGACACTGTGTGTCTCGTGTGTACGACTCAATCACAGATCACCAGAGCACCCATGGAATAGTTCATGTCAGCGGGCAACGTGCCTTATTCCCAGCAGGCTCGTGGCTGCCTGAAGCCTGAGGCACAGCCTGTCTGCACGTGCAGTGCAGATGGACAGACAGGATACATTGCTGTTAGCTGCCGTCAAGCGGGCCCCCGACTCATGGTGACCCTATGCAAAACAGAACAAAATGCTCCCTAGTCCTGTACCATCCCTGTGATCAGCTGAGATTGGACCGTTGTGATCCATAAGGTTTTCATTGGCTGATTTTTGGAAGTAGATCACCAGGCCTTTCTTCCCAGTCCACCTCAGTCTGGAAGCTCCGCTGAAACCTGTTCAGCATCACAGCAACACGCCAGCCTCCACGGACAGATGGGCGGTGGCTGCGCTTCAGGTGCATTGGCTGGGAGTCGAACCCGGGTCTCCTGCATGGAGGGCGAGAATTCTACCACTGGATCACCACTGCCTCATCATATGTAAGTTGGGGGGCATATTAACTAGATGGTATTTCAGGACCCTCCTAGTTGAAATCCTTTCAGTGCATGAACTTCATGCGATGGGGTCGTCACCCCGTCACAGCTTCCTAATGCGCTCACATTGAGGACTCTGAAAACACCAAACAGAGGGAGTCACCTAAGATGGGTGGAGGTGTGTGGAGTGGCCTCATTGCCTGAAACCGGGCTGTGGTCCCGGGAGAGCCTGCTGGTCAACCCACCTTTTCACTGTGGAGTGAGCCCGGCCCAAAACAAAAGGCAAGGAGCCTTCTCTCACACGTAGCTCGTCCTCTGATCCTGACCCAGCCCAGGAAATTACAGCTGCTGGGGAGATGCCCACTGTCACCGTGTTACGCTGTGTCATCCACCCGCACGCCTGCTCCTTACAGCCCTCCCTGCATGACTGCAGCAGCTGGGATGAGGGAAGCTCAATGAGGTGGGACACAGCCTCACGTGACAGCAATGGGCTGTCACCATGGGTGGGTTGACCAGTAAGCAGGGTATGCACCAGCTTGCATTGAGCAAGGTAGGCATGGGCTTACCTGTATTTACTTGCTAATCTGTGGTGAGCAATTTCACATGGGACAGGTGAACCTGTGCATTGCAGATTGGTGGGAAGGCACAACTGGACCCGTGTGTACCTTCCTCATTGGGTAATCCGGCCCTGGGTGTTGCCCAGACAGGCCTGCAGATGCATCACCCGGGGCCGAGGTACGGCGTGAAGGCCTGCTGCAGCCGGGACCCAGCAGCCGCACCGCCAGGCTCCGTCACGGGACAGCGATGAGCCATCCTCTCGGCACCGCGCACGCTCGCGTACGGCCCCCAGGAACGGGGGACACGCGTGAGGAACTCTGCCACCGCGCACTCCCAGCTCTGCGCACCTGCTCCAGTGAGCAGCTCAGCCTCGAATTCTCGTGCACAAGCAAACATTCTGCATGTCAGATTCTGCAGACTAGGAGTACTAAATCAAGTCGATGCCTTTGAAGCAATTCCGACTTATGGCGGTGACCCCGTGTGTTACAGAGTACAGCTCTGCTCCATGGGGTTTTCAATGGCTGATCTTTCAGAAGTAGATGGCCAGGGCTTTCTTTCAAGGTGCCTCTGGGTGAACTCAAACCTCCAAGCTTTTGGTTAGCAGCCGAGTGCATTAACCTTTGCACCACCCAGGGAACCCAGGAATACAAAGTGGATGACGAGGTGAGTGTGATGGAGTGCTGTCAGACTAAATGTGAAAGGCCAACAAACGTGTACCTACTGTGTGCATCCTCTGCTAACTGCAAACTGCAGCTCAACTTGCACCTACTGATCCCCGGAGCCCTGGTGCTGCGGTGTAACCACCGCCCTCTGCTGCTAACCGGAAGGTCAGCGGTTCAAACCCACCCGTCTGCTTCCGTAAAGACTGTTGTTGTTCGGTGCCATCAAGGCAGTTCCGACTCACAGCGATCTTACGTACAACAGAGGAAAACACTGCCTGGTCCCGCGCCGTCCTCACAATCATTGTTTTATGCTGGAGCCCGCGGTTGCAGCCCCTGTGTCAGTCC
>NW_004443938.1:3071969-3099483 GCF_000243295.1 Trichechus manatus latirostris | reverse complement strand
GAGGGTCCTGCTGGAGCCCGCGGTTGCAGCCCCTGTGTCGGTCCATCTCGCTGAGGGTCCTGCTGGAGCCCGCGGTTGCAGCCCCTGTGTCAGTCAGTCCACCTCGCTGAGGGTCCTCTTCAAGAAGAAGCACATAGGTCTTAACCACATGTCTCAGTATCTTGTGGGAGGTCTTTGTGGGCTGTGAATACCGATGAGGAGCTGTATGCGAGCGCTCATCTCAAGTGTACGGAATGATCTGAGTGGGCCTCCCCCTCCTCCATAAAGTCAGCAGACAGGATCTATATTGGAGATGTAACGTTGGCAGTAAGGTCAGGCCCACCTGGGTTAGGGGGCCCCGCTGGCTGGAATGCCTGGCTCCCTGCCTGAAGTTTTACTGACTGCAGTGAAACGCTCCTCCCTCCTCCAGTGAAGACAGCGTTGTGCCCGTGGCCAGAGCAGAAAGCTGCCTCTTCTGGTTATACCTGACCTGGATTGCTGTGAACGCAGCTTGGGTGATTTTTCTCGACACTGGGTCCCGCCTCCCAAAGCCTTCCTTAGAGCGGTGGCTCGGCTTGTAGACATAAACCCTGCACATGTCCATGCCTGGCTGCAGGGACCAAGTCCCAGCTGTTTAAGAAGTAAACCAGAAAGCAGCTTTGGGTCTTGGCTTGACACAATCAAAGAACAAGTGGGCATGAGTGCGGGCAGCCTCTCGGCGTGGCCCAGGGAAAACCAGGCAGCCACGGGGGCCAGGCCAGAAAGCCGGCAGAGTCGGTTCCCACCCACCTCTCCTTGCTCTGACAGTTCCTGCGTCTTGTGCTGCAAGATACCTGTCACACAGCTAACTGAAAGAAAGGACACCAGGACAGTGGGATTTAAGAAAGAAAAGCCAGACTGTGTTTCACGTTCCTTTTCTGCCTGGCTTTCTGACGGACATATCTCTGGCCAGGTCATGAGCACCACACTGCTGCCACGGGCTTTAGTCCCCATTAAATCACCCTAAAGTAGAGGGTCAGCAAAAAAGAGGAAGACCCTTAACGAGATGGATTGACAGAGTGGCTGCAACAATGGGCTCAAGCGTAACGATTAAGGATGGCGCAGGACCGGGCAGTGTTCCATTCTGTTGTGTATAAGGGTCGCTAGGAGTCAGAACCGACTCGACAGCACTTAACAACAATAACAATATGGGTTGTAAGGAGCCCTGGTGGTGCAGTGGTTAAGCACTCGGCTGCTAACCATAAGGTCGGCCGTTTGAACCCACCAGCGACAAGGCGGGAGAAAGATGTGGCTGTCTGCTCCTGTAAAGATTACAGCCTTGGACACCCTGTGGGGCAGTTCTGCTCTGTCCTACAGGGTCACTGGGAGTCAGAGTTGACTCACCAGCACACAACAACAATGTGTGTTTTAGTTTCTTTGAAAGCTTTCTTTTCCTCTTCCTACAGGCTCTGATTCTCAGACCTTCTCTTACTCAGAATTCAGAATTCTGGGTAGGATTGTCTGTTCCAAGGGGATATCTTTGCCTTGGCCCAGTTCCCTGGGGAACTCTTATATTTCTAGGGAGATGACCTGCGGCCATAAGTGCTCCCTGCAGAAGGATCAGGGGACTGGGCCTCTTCACTCTCAGGAGAGGGCAACATTCTAACCTGTGAACTGCATGCCATCAGTCCCACTCCTGGTGATGGAGTCGATGCCTGGTGTCCAAGCACAGCGACGAAGGCAGTCCTGCAGACTCGCGGAGTGAAGATGTACACACAACGAGGCCGTGTCTGCGTCCTGCCTTACGCTCTGCTCTGGGAGACTAGGGCTGCTGCATCCAAGCCAAAGTCCCCGGACTGCTGATGCCGACGCTGCCTGCAGGTGGGATGACCAGTCCAGGCCAATCCCAAGGACTCAGTGTGATAGCTTCTGAGTAGCTCCCTCGATATCCATGTGTAGTCATTGTTCGTTGTTGTCCAACAGGCTCCACTCATGACAGCATTATGTACAACAGAACAAAGCGTTGCCCAGTCCTGCGCCATCTTCATGATCGTTGGCATGTCTGAGTCCCTTGTTGTGGCTTTTGTGTCCATCCATCTCACTGAGGGTTTCTCTCCTTTTCTACTAATTGATCTTTCCTGATGACCTGTCCAAAGTAAGCAAGCATAAGTCTCACCACCATCTCCTCTAAGGAGGATGCTGGTGGTATTTCTTCTAATCTTGGTGTGGAGTGTCCACAAATCACCAAAGGAAGGCAGTGTGGCCTCCTGAGTTCCTGAGCAACATGCCCAGAAAGGAAGTCCAGGTTCTTCTTCCACACTTCCCACAGAGATACCCAAGAGCCAGTCCAGCTCCTGACAGCTTCCCGGATTAAGGTACACTTACATGCTGCCCCAGCTCATGGTCCCACAGGTCAAGAAACAGGAAAATTGGTATCAAGCAATGGGAATTTTCTTCCTAGAAGTGGAATCCTGGGCCTACCATTTTGCTCAAAAAGTCCTAGGTTGTATCTATTGCTTGTTTAGAATTATGTATGGATAAATTAAAATTCATTGATACTGTCATCAACAAGGGAGTTTTTACAAACTTGGCTTTAGTAGATCACTTAATCACTCATCAGATTTTCCAGTCAACACTGAATAAAAGGTTTTAAATAGAAAATCATTTCCTGTAATTTTTGAAGATGAGTTTTTATTCTAAGTTGAAATGAACTATTTTGACATTTTGCTCAATGGAGAGAAATAGAGGCTTTTAAATGCCTCTTTAGGTATTTTTTGTTTTCCAACTTCACCACACCCACATATTCTTTGTTTTGTCTTGTGAGATGCTAAATGACTTGTCATCTACTCAAAGTCAGAATTTGCTTCCCAACTTCCACAAGTCCCTCCATTTCATTCAAGCACACACTCTGGAGTGGAACAACGACAGGGCCAGGGCCTTTACATTGTGTGTGGCAGCATTAAATAATACTATACCACCTGCTCAGTCTAGAGAAATACGTTTAAACATCCAAGAATAGCCTTTCTGTAGTCGGCTATGTCACGATATTCTCAGTTTAAATAAAACATCAGATTCAAGAATGTTCATCTTCTTTCACTGAGTTTACTGCCAACATCTCTACAGGCCGAAGTTCAAATTTAAAACACCAAAGTGGACACTCAGTAGGAAATGATTCTGATAGGTTTCATTCATATTCTCATCCTTATAAAGAAACTAAAGTTGAATTACTCCAAATACAAGGCTTAGCTAAAAGGAAAAAGGAACTCATTCATAACCATTTGCTCTGTCTCACCTATGTCTCTTGAGGTTTTTTTGGTTTGTTCTGTTTTGTTTTCCTAAGCTATATTATATTCTTAGAATGGTGTTCCAACCTCAGCTCACCAAGCTGTCTACCTTAAATCAATAAAGTCTTTCGTGAAATACCATTGCCCCAATTCTTGAGAGGCAGTAGAAAATAATGATCTGTGAGTCTATTTGCAGATGCTAACAGAAGTTAACTGGGCAGAAATGCTAAATACCAATGCACCAAACAAAGATCTGTGAGCCATGGGGCTTCAAACAATCCAAATCGCCACGAAAGTCGGGAATTTCAAAACCCAAAGGATCCCCCAATGCACACCTCCCATGACAGAGGAACCAAGAAAGTTAAAGGAAAAGTCTTGGAATAAGCTACCCTGGCCTACTACTGCCGATCCCCACCAGGAGCTGACTTATGAAATGGATCTTATAAATTATGAAAATATGGCTCTCGAGTCATCATTTAAGGAGACAAACACTGCCCAGGTAAATAGAAGCTAGTCATGGAGAATGAAGTATAATATTCTTGAGACTAAAACGCTCCGCATTCAAAGATGAATGCATGAAAATAATCCATCAAGGAATCTATAAAATATTCTTGATCAAAAAAAAAAAGACAGAGGAGGTAGGAGACAGAAGGAGAAAGAGAGATGAAAAAGTCTGAGTCGCAGCATCTGCAACAAAATTCTAAGGTTCCAGTTTAACAAAGAACCAAACAGAATGTCTAGGATGTCTAGAAATAGAAAACAAAAGCAAAGAACCTCAAAACTCAATGGATGTATTAAATAACAGGTTAGATACAAGATAGACTTGAGGAAATTACCAAAAATGTAGCACAGAGGTAAAAACGAGAAAATAAAAAGGAAAGACTGAGAGACAAGAAGGATAGATGAGATGTATCTTAAGCATTCCATAAGAAGTTGGGGGAAAATGGAAGAGAAGGAATTAATTACGAGTTAATAGCCGAGAATGTTCCAAAATTAAAGAAATTCATGGGTCTTCAGATTGAGGAAGCTCATCCAATACCAAGCAAATTAAACTAAAATGGAGACAGACACACACAGAGGTAAAGCTGACCGACATCAAAGACATAAAGAAAATCTTTAAAGCACCCAGAGAGAAAAGATACATTACCGCCAATGGACCACGAGTAGACTGACAGCTGAACGGACACCAGGTTTCTCATGAAGCTACGCTAAGCTAAACTACAGTGCAGTAGTGAGAAAAAAAGACTTTTCAGGCAAAGACTGAGTTTGCCACTTATAGGCGCCTCTGAAATTTACTATTCTGGAAGACCTTCACCCCGTAAGAAGAAAATTAAAACCAGAAGGAAAAACAGGATTTCAGAGAAACAGTGAGCAACGAGACGTAGAAAAATATTGGTAAACGTGAACAGGCATTAACAGTAAAATCAGGAATCATAGCAACGATAATGGCCACGAGGTGGTTGACAACAACACAAAACGAAATTAGTAAACCAATACAAGGGGGCCGGGTAGAGGGAGACGAATGCTAACGTGTTCCAAGGTTCTTGTATTCTTCAGGGGAGGATGTGGACACTGGTTATTTTAGATCTTGTTAGGAGAAGTAGGCTCGTTCACATTCTGAGGGTAAGCACTAAAGAATAGATATGGAATGCAAAACTTCTAGCCTCTGAAATGATCAAGTTGGAGCAAAGAATAAAGCCAACTTGATCATTTCAACGAAGGCAAAAAACCAAATATGGAAAATCATGGCAAACAGAAATAACAAAATAAGATGGTCCAGATACATGAGAGACAAAACATATACGAAGTGTTAGTCTTACCTGGTAGATCAGACAGTGGGGTTGGAGTTCTCCCATCATACTTCAGAGAGGAATCACACAGGAACGGCGATTTCCGGGCCCACCACCGATGCAGGGTGGGGAGCAGGTTTGAAACTTGGGAATCAGCGCCCAAGAGTTTCTAATTCAGATGGTCCAAAACCACACCCTGGGAAATGCTGCTAAAAACACAGAAGAAGAGAGACATGCCTCTGGCCCTTAGTTTTCAAGATTCCCCTCTCACAATGGAATTAGTATTTCATACAATTATTCTGTGATGGTTCATTTTACGTGTCAACTTTGCTAGCCTATAGTTCCCTGTGGTTTTGCCAAATACCAGGCTAGTTGCTGTTCCATACTGTAATCTAATGCAATGTAATGTAATCACTTTCCACAATGCAATCTAATCTCATGTAACCAGTCAGTCAGTTGGAAGGGGAGTTGATTAGGGTGGGGTCTGCTCCAGACTATAAATAGATATTTTGGCAGAACTCACTGTTTCTCCACTCTGCACCCTTCCTGTCCTCGGACACCGGGGATCCTGAGACACGAGCCTTCAGGAGCCTCCAGCTGGTCGCCTGGCCTATGGAGTTTGGACCTGCACACCCCACAAGTGTGTGAGACAATCCGTTGAAGTAAATCTCCCCCTCTCTCTCCCCCTCTGTATATATATGGATACACACACACGTATATGTATCTCTCACTGGCTCTGTTTCTCTAGAGAACGCTGACTAAGAAATATGCAGAACAGTGTTAGTTTCTTGAATTAATTCCTCCCCCTCCCACCTTGGTCCTCTGCTCCTTCAGCCCCCACGGGCCTGTGGGGGAGAAAAGTCACAGCCCCCTAAAGACTGCTGCCTTTGACTAAGCTTTGCAGCTGTGCTTCCAAAAGCCCCCTCCCCATTCTCTGCTGGTGGGGGAGGGGGCAGAGGGAGCAGGGTGCGGGGATGGGAGAGGGTCCCATCCACGGGCATAGATATGACCAAGCATTATGGACTAAACTTCCAGGAATTTATCCAAAGAAACATTGGCCAGAGTTCACAAGGATTCATGCACACAGATATTCACTGCAGAATTTCTCTGTGATAGCAAGACCTGGAAGGGACCCAAACGTCAATCAGTAAGGGTTTGTGAGATAAACCGTGAGTGGCAGAGGGGCACATGCAGCTATTGAAAAGAACGAGTGGATCAGTGTGAACTGAGATGCAAAGGGACCTTAGACATACCATCAGTGGGGGAAGGTAACCCCGCCATACGTTTAGCGTGACCCAGTTTTTATGAGAATGGATTCACACGCGCTCTTTGTTTCTATGCAGGCGTGGCGAGCAAAGAGGAAGGAAATCACCACTCACGGGCGGTGGTTCTTGGGATGAAGGCGAGCAGGGCAGGGGGGACTATGGGAATTTCTCATTTCTTACCTTTTTACAGTTCTCTACTGTTTGACTTTTTTTTTACTACTTTGTATTGATTTTATCCACAGGAAAACAAAGCACCAGTTTTTTGTGTTTTTTCTTTAATGTAGTTGTCCTTGTACATGTTTTTTACAACTGCTATTGTTCCTTTTAACAGGGAGGCACTTTCCCTGACACCGCGGATGCCTCTGGCTATTTCTGATTTGTCACCAGAACCTGCAGGGCTGTCACTGTCACACAGCTAAACAACGCCCAGCTCTTCCTTTCCTTTCGTTTTACTTTGGGTTTTTGTTTGTTTGTTTTTGACTTCCAGAGGGGTGGAGGGAGAGTGGGTTTAGAAACTCATTTGGCAAAGGACCCTTTTTGTGTTGGGAAAGAATTCGTTGGAACATACACTACAAACCCAAAAAACCCGCCGGCATTGAGCCAATCCCTCCTCCGAGCGACCTCATAGGGCTTCCAAGGCTGTAAGTCTCTAAGAAAGCAGACTGCCACCTCTGTCTCTCGCAGAGCCACTGGTGGTTTCAAACCTCCGCCTTTTCGGTTAGCAATCGATCGCTTTAACCGCTGCACCACCAGGACTTGTTAAACATACACTGCGGGGAGGGGGGGTTTCATATACTACCGCTCAGAAATCCAAAACTCAATTTGTTCCATCGCAGTGTCTGTGTCCAGGCTACCGATTTCACGATGACAGAGAAACCTAATGGGATCTGAGATGACATCTTCGCAACCTGCGCAACCCTTAACACCATGTTCTGCGTGTCCTCCGACAACACTTGCTTAATGAGGAACCGGGGGAGACTCCCCTGGTTACGTCAAATCAGGATCAGTGGCCCGTGAGCATTTGTGCACAAGCAGCTAGGAGGCCACGTGGTAGAGTCATCATCCTAAAATTCCTGGTTCCTGTCCTTCTTTCCAGGAGCCCTGATGGTGCAGTGGTTAAGCGCTTGGCTGCTAACCTAAAGGCTGGCGGTTCGAACCCACCAGCCGCTCCACAGGAGAAAGACATGACAGTCTGCTTCCGCAAAGATTACAGCCTTGGAAACCCTATGGGGCACTATGAGTTGGAATCGACCCCGCGGCACTGGGTTTGGTTTGGGTTGGTCCTTCTTTCAGCTCCATCTGGCTTAAGCAGAAGCATCTGTCTGACCTGCAGCCCCGTGCGTAGGTGGTCCTACCCCTAACGTGGCGATGCCCCTATCTCCCCTTCCTCCTCCTCCTCCTCCTTTGCCTTCTCATTCCCCTTAAGGAGTTTAAAGAGCCATTAATTTCCAGCAGGAAAAGGCTTTTTAGTTTCTATTTACCTGAGCAATAAGCTGGTTAGCAAGACAGAAGATTCATTAAAATGAAATGCAAAGGCTGTCAGAAGAACACTGTGTTTTAAACAGGGCTCCATCCAGACACCCGCGTCTGACCCCTTCTGCCGCCCGAGCGTGTTAGGCAGGGCAGGACTGCGGGCACCCCACGTGCCTTTGACGCCCACAGCCCCATGCTTTGCACAGGCCCTCCCGACTACGAAGGGGGCTGGTCACCGTGACATATACGGAGCACGCAGTGTCTCCAACACCTTATATTCGCTCTTCACTGGCTATTTCCTGAGACCAGGTGCTCCACCCCCGGCCCCACTGCGTTCTAATGAGTTACAGGTGGGCCACCACCCATGCCGGGGACAGTGAACCCAACATCTACTCTGCACAATGGGGGCCGTCATTGCTGGATAAGTCACTCCTTACAACAGTCAAATCCTCTGGAAAGTTGGAACCTAAGACGTCCCAAAACACGCAAGGCCACAGCCGGGAGACCCAAGGAGAGTGGCGGGTGTTTCTCTTCCCTGGGGGTATTGTGACGAAGTACCACCGACCGGGTACAGGTAGTCCCGGGTCACAACAAGATCGGTGCCGAGCCTGCCCTGAAGTCAAACTTGCAGGTAAGTCAGAACGGGTGCATATGGTGTTATTTAGCCTTACTTTAGGGCAAGAGGGGCCTTGGTGGCGCAGTGATGAAGATCTCGGCTGCTAACCCAAAGGTCAGCAGTTCAAATCCACCAGCCACTCCTTGGAAACCCTGTGGGGCAGTTCTACTCTGTCCTATAGGGTCACTGTGAGTCAGAATCAACTCGACAGCAATGAGTTTTTTAGTGCAGGAAGAGGCTGGAAGCCATTTCAGTGATTTAAAAGGTGCAGGTGCAGCAAGTGAAGTGATTGTGATGAAGAATTTGTTGTGAGTAGGGCTGGTTTAATTGTTTCAAAGTGAGGGCACATTTACATAATGTTAAAGGGCAAAGGGAAGTTGTCCGTAAATCGGATGTTCGTAACCCGGAGACTTGCTGTACTTATAAGAATAGAAATTAGAGTAGCCACCTAAGATACTTCTACTGGTCCCACCCCGTCAGGAGCGAGGGAGAATGAAGAAAACCAAAGACACAAGGGGAAGATTAGTCCACTGACTGCTCTGACAGGGATCACAACAGAGGGTCCCAGACAGAGCTGGAGAAAAATGTAGAAAACTCTAACTCACAAAAAAAGACCAGACTTACTGGTCTGACAGAGACTGGAGAAACCCAAGAGTATGGCCCCTGGACACCCTTATAGCTCAGTAATAAAGTCACTCCCAAGGTTCTCCCTTCAGCCAAAGATTAGACAACCCCATAAAACAAACAGCTGTAACCACTGCACCACCAGGGCTCCGTTTCTCAGAGAACCGTGACCAGTACACTGGGGTTGCTGTCCAAGCGATGATCGCATGATCTCCTCAAGGTGGTTGCCAGGCGAATCTACTCGGAGCCGGCTTTGCAGAGCTAACATTTCTGCAAACAGCCTTGAGGCCTGGGCCTGGGGAGACCACTGGAGACCTCTTACCTTGGGAGACTTCTCACCTTGGGAGACCTCTTACCTTGGGAGCCAACTAGATGCCCCAATCCAGCTTCACCAGAGTCTGCACCTGGGACGCTCAGGCCCGCCCCGTCACAGGCCTGATGTTCTGGTCCCCGTTGGGTCTTCCTGGGTTCTACACCACTAAGATCCTGAGGGCAGGCCATGTGCGCAGTTTGCTTCCCAGCTCTAACAGCACGGCCTCGTCTTCCTAGATCACTAAGAGACCTGGGTGTGCTCAGAGTCTATCCCTCCTCCGTAAAACAGTGTCCTCCTGGTTGTCCTTCCGGGGTGAAGGGCAGGGACCTGACTAGTCTACACAGGTGACTCTTACACCCAAACACCTGGGGGACGTGGGAGACACAGTGCTGGGCCCTCCCCCAGTCTCAGACCCGTGTGGGCATAGGAGAACCTGGGGGACCTGAGAGACACAGGTGCTGGGCCCTCCCTGGAGTCTCAGACCCATGTGGGCATAGGAACACCTGGGGGACCTGGGAGACACAGGTGCTAGGCCCTCCCCCCAGTCTCAGACCCATGTGGGCATAGGAACACATGGGGGACTTGGGAGACATAGGTGCTGGGCCCTCCCTGGAGTTTCCGGGTCAGCAGGTCTGGGTGGAGCCTGGAGTCTGCATCTATAACCAGCTCCCAGGTGCCACTGTTGGTCTAGACCCACACCTAGAGAACATTACCAGCCACTCGCATCTGGCAGGTGTGACCTCTGGAAGTGTTTTCAGTGGGTGGAGAGAACGGGACTGAGGCTCCCCATATGAGTAAAGAGAAGGATTTATTACCCCCTCCCCCATCGCTGGGGAGAGGTTCTCTCTCTTCCTGTAGCTGACGTGAACAGGGAAACTGCCTGGTCCTGCTGTGAGCGTCTTCTGACACCAAGGGAGACCAGCCCTGGGATCCAGCTCACGCTCATAAGGCTGAGTGGAGGACAGAAAGGGCTGGGATCCCTGTGACATTGTTAAACCACTGAGTCATGTCCACTTAGGGTCCACTCCTCCGCCTGACTTCCTGTTTCCTGATACGTGAGGTGATACATTTCCTTCTTCTTTCTAAGCCAGTTTGAGTCAGAGTTTCTGTTGCTTGTAGGTAAGAGCACAGCCTGTTTCTTTCCCAGCCAGCACCCACTTACCCACAGTCCTAGAGCCTTAGAACCAAGGATGCCGCCGCTCGGTGAAACTTTGGGGATCAGCCCCCAACCTTCTCTCATGCCATCCTGTGGGATCACTGGCAAGGGGTGTACGCCCGGGTCTACAACATCACTGCAAAGAGAGCAACGCAGCTTTGGGACCCAGTGCTTTTACAGTATCCTTCCTGGGGGCTATTAGCACATCGGGAGCCCTGGTGGTGCAGTGATTAAGGGCTCAGCTGCTAACCAAAAGGTTGGCAGTTCGAATCCACCAGCTGCTCCTTGGAAACCTTCTGGGGCAGTTCTACTGTGTCCTACAGGGTGGCTATGAGTCAGAATCGACTCCACGGCACCCAGCACCACAGTGTCATAGATATGAACATATCTTATTGGTTGTTTCTCAGAAGAACCTCGACTAAGGTCACTTTATCTACAGGTAGAAAACGACCCCAAGGATTGCAAAGAGAAGGGCAGGGAGGGTGCCGCTGAGTGGGTTGGAGCAAAGGTGCCAAGTCACCCTGGCGAAGTCAGCCCTTCCCTAATCACGTGGTCGTGGATCACTGAGGTGCACCCCTTGAAGCTGGAGCCAGGTGACCCAGAGCCACAGCCACGTGAATACTTTTAGGGCTGTTAGCCAGGCTCAGAGCAGCATTTGCTTGAATTACAATACCGAGATCTCCCTGAGCACTGAGAGCCACTGGGGAGAGCAAAGACACCTGCATGGGGGGCTGCCAGGATGCTCCGGGGTGGCCAGACCCCGCGGCCGGGTCAAGTGACAACACAGCCAAGCCCGGGGTGCGTCTCCATGAGCAGAGGATGGAGCCAACAGAGGAAGGTCCCGTCTCATCAGTCCCCTGCCACAAGGCCATGGTGGTGGGGGGGCTCCCTTGGCAGCGGCTCAGCCATGGACAGCACTCTCAGCCTCCAGCCAGTCAGCAGGAGCACCGAGGGAGTCCTGAACTCACCCAGAACCCCAGAGCTTCACAAAGGATGCACAGTGGGCCAGTGCAGGCTCGGAGGCTCCGGGAAATCTTCCTCCATCCCAGCAAAGTGTCCCTGAGCACTACAGGCAAAGCCCGAGCTTCATGCTGGGTGTCTGCTTCCTCAGCCCCAGGCGGCCTGGATACACGGAGCCCCTGCAGGGTCCCTGCTCCCTCAGCCCCAGGCGGCCTGGATACGTGGAGTGGAGCCCTGCAGCCAGCAGACACCCGCCCTACCCGTGTCCCTGGGGGCTCATGTTGAGGGCGGTTTTGATGTTTCTTCCCTCCAGGGATAACAATGTCTTCTCACCTTTGCCGTGGTACGTTGATGTGGCCCAGGGCCAGGAATAGATGATGTGAGAGCGCACTTGGCATCCGCCCAGCAGCCTGTAAGTGGAGCAGAGAGGGGCAAGGATGTGGCGAGCAGCCAGCCAGACCCTAGGGACGGTGAGGGCAGTAGCAGCCTCAGCAGCTAGGGACCAAGCATGATTCAAGGGGCCCACCACACCGGCTTATATCAGTCTTCTGATCTTTCTGCTAAGACTTGGGAAGGGTCAGAGATGGAAAGACCCAGAAAACTGGGTCTCAGAGACGCTAAGTCATTTGTCCTAATTCATACAGCTGCCAGGCAAGGGAGCTGGGATTTACCCAAACATCTGTCTGATTCCAAAGCCCAGGCTCCTTAAGTCAATGAGAGAGAAAAGAAGTGTGAAAAAGGAGCTGTTAATATCCATAACGAAGATTTTCTAAACTCTAGAGAAAATTATGCAGATGCCCAGTGTCCATGAATCCCTCGTTCATCCACTCAGTGTTTAGAGAACATCACTGTGTACTTGGCATTCAGAAGAGGTAGAATACATCCTGGTATCGTGAATCCCTGACTTCAAAAGTGTAGAAGCTAAGCGAGAACACAAGACAGGCATCTATAAAAGGTGCAGTAACAGAAAGGCTACTCCAGATGACAGTGCCCACCAAGGGTGTGGCTACTGTGACAATACTGGATCCTTCAGAAACTGGGATCCCTTTCCAAAAAGGCAAGGAGCCCTAGCGACTCAGTGGCTAAGCACTTGGCTGCTAACCAAAAGGTTGGCAGTTGGAACCCACCAGCCGCTCCACAGGAGCTGCACCGACCACACTCATTTCCCATCATCGCTAAAAGGCAGTTTGATGGAAGAGGACAGCGGTGGCTCAGTGGGGGAATCGTCCCCTTCCATGTAGGAGACCCGGGTTCGATTCCCGGCCAGTGCACCTCATGCGCAGCCCCACCACCGGTCTGTCAGTGGAGGCTTATGTGTTGCTATGATGCTGAACGGGTTTCAGCAGAGCTTCTAGACTAAGGTGGACTAGAAAGACAGACCTGGCGATCTACTTCTGAAAACTAGCCAGGGAAAACCCTAGGAGCATAATGGTCTAATCCCCCAAAAATCATGGGGATGGCGCAGGTCCAGGCAGCGTTTTACTCCTTTGTGTATCGGGTCACCATGACTCAGGGGCCGACTTGAGGGCACCCGATAGCAACACTTTAATGGAAAGTGGTGGGGGCGGGCTGCCCGTGACGGGAGCACCATCTCCCGGCGAAGGGTCAGCCGTGGTGGTGCGGGGGCCCACAGCGTGCCAGGCGCGGCTCTGAGGCCTTTACGTGCGCCATCCCAGTCAAAACCACATGGCCGCTCCATGGCCTCCCAGGGGACAGAGAAGACCCAGGGAAGGAGCACGAAAAAACCAAATCTGGGGTTGTTGAGTCGATTCTGACTCCTAGTGACCCTAGAGGACAGAGTAGAACCACCCCATAGAGTTTCCAAGGAGCACCTGGTGGATTTGAACTGCCAACCTTTTGGTTAGCAGCCGTAGCTCTTAACCACTACGCCACCAGGGTTTCTGGGGGAGCGGTAGGGAGGAATTATTTTTAAGAAGAAGACAACCAAAAGCGTTGCCGGCAGTTTTACAACCCAAAGACGCTCTGCTCTGGGCCTCGAGCAAAGCAGCTGAGCCTGTCAATCTGGTAAAGCCATCGTGTGATGGTTTAAAGCCTCCACATTCCTGCCTGTCTTGTCTCTCCTGAAAGCTTATCAGAGAGAGTGAGGGAGGGAGGGAGGGAGTAATTACCTCATTCGAATTCCAGCCCTCTGCCTGGTGCTCCCTCCAGCTGGGATGATACAAACGCAGGCTGGAGACTCTAATGCGTGCTCTTCATGAATAATGAATTAGACTCAGGGGAAGAAAGGAGCTCAGAGATTCGCATCCCCTAACGCGCTCCTATCACTCCTTCCTCCACATGTAGACACTGCCCCAGGGACTTTCCTGGATTTTTGTCCTCACTCAGCGCTGTGCCTTCGGCTCGTGGCGGTGCAGGCTCAGGGCCGCCGGGATGCACAAAGGGCACGCTATCCCAGGGACACGCCCCAGACCACTGTGCCTCTGTGTCCAGTCAATGCTGTTGAAGAGACTCTGCAGAGTCAAACACGTCCTGGCCACTTGGGACCTACATAAAGACAAGGAAGAAAAACAGAATTCTAGAAAGTGGGTTGTAATTCCAGTGTAATGCCGGGTCTCAGGGGAGTTCAGTATTATTCTGCACTTTTCTAATTCTCAGAGGGATGGCTTTATATACATCAGGAAAAAAACTGAGAAGACAGAACCAAAGTGAAACAGACAAGCCCAGGTTCAAAGTGCAGACTGGATAATGCACACAAAGTAACAGCCATGGCAAGTTCTCAAGGAAAGACGGAATACTGCATCTGGGAAATAATTTTAAAACTTAACTGTTAAAATTTAGCGTGTTGTCAGTGGTGGTCGTCCTCTCTCTGTCACCTAAATACAGCACATCAATCAAAGTTCAGGAGAAATGCAAGAGTGATAAAATCACGGGAATTATGTCTATATTTCATCTGTACGTTTTGCACTGGAGGATTGGTGTGGCATAGTGAGACAGACCAGGCATCTGGAGGAAAAAAAGAATTTGACCCTAGGTGCCATCTTAAGCAAATTGTGCAATTACCCCGAGCCAATCCACACTCTGTGCAAATGGAGCTACAGTGGCTCACAGATTGCTGTGAGGCTGAAGGGAATTAAATGTGTAGGGAGATATATTTTCTCTTCCTTGGAAGCTGACTGAAGGGGAGTGTCTTAGTCATCTAGTGCTGCTATAACAGAAATATCACAAGGAGGTGGTTTTAACAAACAGTAATGTATTTTCTCACAGTTTAGGAGGCTAGAAGTCTGAGTTCAGGGTGCCGGCTCTAGGGGAAGGCTTTCTCTCTCTGTCAGTCTGGAGGAATGTCCTTGTCTCCTCTGAGCTTCTGCTCCTGGATGATCTTCATGTGGCTTGGCATCTCTCTTCCCCCCATCTCTGCTCTCCCAATTTGTTCTTTTTATCTCTTGTAGGAGATTAACTCAAGACACACCCTACACTGATCCTGCCTCATTGACATAACAGGAAACTCATTCCCAAATGGGATTATAACCACAGGCATAGAGGTTAGGATTTATGACACGTATTTTCAGGGGACATAACTCAATCCATAACAAGGAGGTTACTGAATAAATGTTTTTTTGTTTCTTCTGTGACCCACTATGTGTAAACCTTTCTCTTTTCCCAACATAGGTAACTCCTTACTCCATTCAATAGATAGGCTTGGAATGAGTTTATCTTCATTTCGGCTAACAAGTCTAGACCAACCATGATGCATTCGAACCATGGTGTTGGGGAAAGATACTGAATATGCCATGGACTGCCAAAAGAATGAATAAATCAGTCTTAGAAGAAATACAACCAGAATGCTTCTTAAAGCAAGGGTGTCGAGACTTCAACTTGCTTACTTTGTATACGTCATCAGGAAAGACCAATCGCTAGAAAAAGACATCACGTTTGGTAAAGTGAAGGATCAGCAAAAATGAGGGAAACCTCAGAGAGATGGATTGACACAGAAGCCACAACACTGGACTCAAACACACCAATGATCATGAAGATGGCATAGGATCAGACAATGTTTTGTTCTGTTGCACATAAGGTCACTATGAATCAGAGGCTACTCAATGACAGCAAACAACAAGAATAAGTTTGAACCCCAACATTGCCGGCACAAATCAAAAAAACAGAAAATAACAACTGTTGGAGAGGCTGCAGGAAGACTGAAACTCTAATGCAATGCTGGTGGAAATGCAAAATGATACAATCATTTTGGAAAACAATATGGCGCTTCCTTAAAAAGCTCGAAATAGAGATACCATATGATCCAGCAATCCCACTCCTAGGCACGTATCCTAGAGAAATAAGAGCCAACACACGAATAGACATATGCACACCCATGTTCATTGCAGCATTATTCATGATAGTAAAAAGATGGAAACAATCTAGGTGCCCATCAACAGATGAATGGATAAACAAACTATGGTACATACACACGATGGAGTACTATGCAACGAGAAAGAACAATGATGAATCTGCAAAACATTTCACAACACGGGTGAATCTGGAGGGCATTATGAATATAATTATGAAATAATCACAAAAGAACAAATACTGTATGAGATCACTATTATAAAAACTCATGAAAAGGTTTACATGCAGAAAGAAACAATCTTTGATGGTTACTGGAAAGGGGAGGGGTGGGGAGGGAAAAACACTAACTAGACAATAGATAAGTGGTAACTTTGGTGAAGGGTAAGACAGTACACAATACTGGGGGAGCTAGCACATCTTGACCAAGGCAAGGTCATGGAAGCTTCATAGATACATCCAAACTCCCTGAGGGACAGAATTACTTACTGGGCTGAGGGCTGTGGGGACCATGATCTCGGGGGACATCTAGCTCAATTGGCATAACATAGTTTATAAAGAAAATGTTCTACATTCTACTTTGGTGAGTAGCATCTGGATCCTTAAAAGCTTGTGAGCGACTATCTAAGATACTCCCCTGGCCCCAACCGTTCTGGAGCAAGGGAGAATGAAGAAAACCAAAGATACAAAGGACAGATTAGTCCAAAGGACTAATGGACCACAACTATCACAGCCTTCACAGACTGAGTCCAGCACAACTAGATGGTGCCTGGCTACCACCACGGACTGCTCTGACCAGGATCACAACAGAGGGTCCCGGACAGAGCTAGAGAAAAATGTAGAACAAAATTCTAATTCACAAAAAAAAAACAGACATACTGGTCTGACAGAGACTGGAGAAACCCCAAAAGAATGGCCCCGGGCCCCCTTTTTGCTCAGTACTGAAGTCACTCCTGAGGTTCACTCTTCAGCCAAAGATTAGGCAGCTCCCATAAAACAAAACGAGACTAAACAGGCACACCAGCCCAGGGACAAAGACAAGAAGGCAGGAGGGGACAGGAAAGCTGGTAATGGGGAACCCAAGGTTGAGAAGGGAAGAGTGTTGACTTATCGGGTTGGCAACCAATGTCACGAAACAATATGTGTATAAATTGTTTAATGAGAAACTAATTTTCTCGGTAAAACCTTCATCGAAAGTACAATAAAAATAATAAACAAATCCCAAACCAAACCCCTTACTGTCGAGTCAATTCCAACTTATCGCAGACTTATCGCAGAGGGTTTTCAATGGCTGTAGAAGGATAAAAAAGAATAAGTTTGATTTCTCCACAGCAGCTGGGGCAGAGAAGGGCCCGTTCCTCTCCTCCCTTTCTGCCTTCGCTGAGGTCAAGGGCTAAGGTAAGCCTCCCCTGGGTGTTTGCGCACAACAGGTAAACACACGTGACAGAAATTCTCCAACTCCCGTACCCCCTGGGGAAGGCTGGCCGTGTGCCAGGTCCTGCGCTTAGCTCTAAGCAGAGTAGGGGGCGTAAGACAGTGTAACCAGGCAGTGTGGACCCAGAGTGCCCAGGGGAGTGAAGTGGATAACTCACACTTGGGCTCGGGCTTCTCCTGATGAGGCAACCTAAGCTGAGTCCAGAAGGACATAGAAGGAGCCGGTGGGGTGGGGTGGGGTGGGCTGGGAGGAAAGGCAGGGGAACAGCAAGGGGGGAAGCTTAGCACCTAGGGCTTCAAACTGGTTTGTTCCAGTTCAAACCCTTGCTAAGAATGTGCATTTCTACCCGAGATGTACTGAATCAGAATCTACATTTTAACAAGATCCCCAGGCAGTTCTTATGTATAATAAATTTTGAGAGCCACTGTTCTACTAGTGGTTCTCAGAACGGGACCCTAACCAGCAGCATTAGCGTCACCCGGGAATTATTAGAAATGCAAATTTTCAGCAGGGGTTCCAACCTGGACAAGCTGGTTCGAAGCCCTCTTGGTACCTCGCACGCCATCAGGCATTCACTTCAGTTTCCTAATTGTGTATCCTGTAGCTGTTTTTCTCTCCCTTTTTAGCCACACAATTCCTAAATTCTTGGAAACAGTAATTCAGCCTTTTGTGAAGCTGCATTTTTTATCCTTCCTGATAGGAGAGCTGTAAGAAGTTGTTGGGTGAAGCTTCCAGGAGAGCTGTTTAAAGGGGTTGATTCACCTGGACAGAAGACGGATATAATGGCTATGGCTGTGGCAGCCACTTTGCAACCAGGAGGAAATCTGGGGGATAGAAGCGACACCCCATAGACGGTAGAGCAGAAAGACAGAAAGAGCCTGGATCTGTGATACTCAGGGGACAAATAACCAACCCCAGACAGCCAACCGCCATACCTATTGTATGTAAAATAAAAGTCAACCTCTACCTGGTTAAAACCAAAACCAGACCAAACTCGTTGCCATCAAGTCAATTCCGACCGACAGCAACCCTATAGGACAGAATAGAACTTCCCCATAGGGTGTCCAAAGCCATAATCTTTATGGTAGCAGACTGCCACACCTTTCTCCTGTAGAGAAGCTGGTGGGTTCAAACCACTGACCTTTCAGTTAGCAGCCGAGGACTTAGCTACTGTGCCACCAGGACTCTGTTATCTGGTTGAAGTCCCTCTTGTATGGGATGGCTGCTTCGTGCAGCTGAACATAACCCTAACGGATACAGCTTTTGAGAGCCCTGAACAAAAGTCAGTCCTGTCGACATTACGTTTACTCCGCTCATACTTATTGCCCTTCCCTGAAGCTCCTACAGATTTGTAGTTTGCACTAAAAAAATTAGCCTTGAATTACATGTTGTTGCTATTTATTTATTTATTTTAATTGTACTTTAGGTGAAGGTTTACAGAACAAATAGTTTCTCATTAAACAGTCAGTACACATATTGTCTTATGACATTGGTTAACAACCCCACGACATGTCAACACTCTCCCTTCTTGACCTCGAGGACCTTTTTTTGGTGAAAATATACATAGCCAAAGTGACACCATTTTGGAAGTTTCTACATGTACAATTCGGTGACATCGATTATATTCTTCCAGTTGTGCTGCTATTCTCACTCTCCTTTTCCAAATTATTCCATCACCATTATCTTCAACTCACTGCCCCCTAGGCTTCCCATCAAACCTTTTGAGTTGCTGTTGTCAGTTTGATCTCACATAGAGAATTCTTTTTTGTTGTTGTTGTACTTTAGACGAAGGTGTATAGAACAAATAGTTTCTCATTAAACGGTCAGTACACATATTGCCCTATGACAATGGTTAACAACCCCAGGACATGTCATCTGTCCCTTCTCAACCTTGGATTCCCTATCACCAGCTTTCCTGTCCCCTCCTGCCTTCTAGTCCTTGTCCCTGGACTGCTGTGCCTCATTAGTCCCATTTTGTTTTATGGGGCCGTCCAATCCCCATCTGGACGGTGAACCTCAGGAGTGACTTCACCACTGAGCTAAGAGGGTGTCCAGGGACCATACTCTTGGGTTTCTCCAGTCTGTCAGGCCAGTAAATCTGGTCTTTTCGTTCTATATCCTTCTCCAGTTCTGTCCAGGACCCTCTGTTGTGATCCCGGTCAGAGCAGTCAGTGGTGGTAGCCGGGCACCATCTAGCTATAACGGACTCAGTCTGGTGGAGGCCTTGGTAGCTGCAGTCTGTTAGTCTTCTGGACTAACCTTTTCCTTGTACCCTATTCTCTTCATTCTCACTTGCCCCCGAAGGGATGAGACCAGTGGAGTATCTTAGACGGCTGCTGTCACTATTTATTATCTAACTGCATGATAGATGATCCTGTCCTACCCTAGGATCACAGGCTGCATGCATGGAAGTGAACATAACTGACGCCAGCCTAGCTCAGTGCTGAGCACACGTAGGCTCCTCAACAAACACGAGTTGGACGGATCAGTACGGCCAGCCTCTGCTCTCCACCTGTCTTCCCATGACAGGTTCTGTATTGAGCGAGGGGAGAGCTTTCCTCTGATCTCCGCTCAATGAGGTGGACCCACACAGTGGCCGCACCAATGGACACTCCTATGATTGTGAGGATGGTGCAGGACTGGTAACATTTCCTTCTGTTGTTCGTGGGGTCGCTATGAGTTAGAGCCGACTCAGCAGCGTCTAACAACGTACAGAGTGAAAGCTCAGTGAAATGCGGGCTTCTTAGAGTTAAGGAGCCAGGGTTGCATAGTGGTCAGGCACTCAGCAGCTAACTGAAAGGTCTGCGGTTTGACCCCCCAGCCGCTCTGCGGGAGAAAGATGTGACAGTCTGCTCCCATAAAGATTACAGCCTTGGATACCCTATGGGGCAGTTCTACTCTGCCTTGCAGGGTCACTATGAGTCGGAATCAACTCGATAGCACCAGGTTTAAAGGGTTGTAGGCAAGCTGCTACTCCATAGTGAATTAGGGGCCCCATAGCTTTCGTCTGGCCAGCACAGCCCCTTCCTCCTTTCCTTGGGGAACGCACTCCACGTAGTGACAGTGGGTAACCCACTTCTCGTGCCCACCCGACCACGATCAGGTTGAGTTCAAAACCCAGATTGGGGGACCACAGACTCCCATTTCTTTAGGCACATGGCCCCCAAAACTTGGCATACTTCTCTCATGAGTTAAAGTCCTCTCTCTCTGGCAGGGTACGAACCAGGGTCCTGTCTGTCAATGTTAATAGAATCAAACCAACAAACGGGTGAGGGGAGAGAGGCGGAGTAACTGCTGAAATCCCTGGATGAGGATGAGGATGCCGAGTAAGATCCGATTTCAGAGACAGCGTGATATGGGACATAATTATACTAAAAAAAGATTCATTCTTTATCTGAAATTCCATTAACTGAGCATCCTGCCTTTTGACTGGAGACCTGTTTGTTTCCTCGCTCTCTTTGTTTTTGTGTTTGTGTTTTGCTATATCTGGCCGTCTCCCTCGAATCCCTCTGCGCCTGAAGCCAGTGCAGCTGAGACTTTGCAGCAGTGATCTGGGTGTCTATCTCCCACGCGCAAGCACTGCTGGACGCGTTCTCCTGCGGGACATCCCCCTCCGTGAGCCAGCGAGAGGAGAGAGCCGTCCCAGCTGTCCTGAACATCAGCCCCACAGAAGAGGAGACACACGGAGTGCCGGTCCTGCCCCACTCCCATCTCCTGGGAAGCGCTGACCGCTTCCAGAAGCCCTCTGGAGAGAAGTCAAGTGGTTTTAAGAAAGAAGAGGCGACAGGAAGGCATTCTCCAAAGAGCAGCTGCTCATCGACAGACAGAATCTAATTTTCAGCTCAATTACTATCTGCTCAGCTAGAATCCAGATTTTCACTCCTTGTCATTTCCAAAAGGTGAAGAACTGTGAGTTGGTTATCAATTTTAAAAATTATATCTGTAAACTGTTTATCCTTCTAAGTGCTTTGCCACTTCTGTAGTCCTTGAGCTGCCCGGAGCAAACACATGTAGACAGTACACGTAGCATTTAAGAATGTGCACTTCGAAACCCCAAAAAACCCGATTGCTGCTGAGTTGATTCTGACTCATAGCAACCCTAGAGGACAGAGTAGAACAACCCCACAGGGTTTCCAAGGCTATAATCTTCACAGGAGCAGACTGCCACATCTTTCTCCCAAGGAGTGGCTGATGGGTTTGAAGTCCAGTCATTTGATTCAAATGTTGATTCTACCACTTATTAACATTAATGCAATCCCTAAGCCTCAGTTTCCTCATCTGTAAAATGGGGACAATAATAGTACTATTGCAGATTGGGCTGTTCTGAGATTTTGTGCCTGGCCTATGCGTACTCCATGTATAGCGTTCATTATCCAGTGGTCTCTCATGTACTTTGGACATGTTATCAGGAGGGACCAGTCCCTGGAGAAGGACATCATGCTTGGTAAAGTAGAAGGTCAGGCAAAAAGAGGAAGACCCTCAACGAGATGGATTGATACAGTGGCTGCAACAATGGGCTCAAGCATAACAACGATTGTGAAGATGGAGCAGGACCGGGCAGTGTTTCGTTCTATTGCAAATAGGGTCACTATGAGTCGGAACTGACTGGACAGCACCTAACAACAACGACAGCATTCAGTGGTAGCTTCTCGCTTCTGCCAACTGCCATCAAGAAGACCAGTGTGACGTGGAGGTGAGTGGTAGAGATCTGGTGCGCTGCAGGGGCTGGATGCAGAGGCACCCCCTCGAGAAGGGCTCGCCCCACATTTGCAGAGCAGCCAACCACCAAGTGCCACTCCCTTTGCGCTGCAGTAGAGCAGGAGGTGGGACTCCGGTGCAGTGAATTGCTTTCATATAGCCCTTTCTAGCCATGGTCTTGTAACTCCCATTAGATGCCTGGCTGGGACTATGAAAATAAAGTGTGTGGAACACTTGCAGGGACTGGACAGCCTACTAATGCAAATAAGGTGCATGGAACTCTTTTAGGGGATTGGTCAGTTTTGCCATCCCCAGTGACTGGGGAGGACCTCACTACCATTAAGAACAAGAGCCAGGAGAAGAACGTATCCTTTGGACCTGGAGTCCCTGCACTGAGAACCTGCTAGACCCAGAAAACAGAGCTATAACACTGGATAGCTGTAACACTGGAGACAGCAGTGGCACGAGACGGCAGTGACATGGGACCGGCAGACTGCTGCAGTTGGCTGGCTGTCCTACGGAAGGAGAGAGCTGAGAACCTTTGGTCAGGAGGCCTCCTGGTGGAGTAGGGTGCCTCTGGGAACTTATCAGTGGAGCTAAAGAAAGAGCTGTAACACTTGCCCAAGCAGGGCCCAGCGGCAACAGCCAAGAAGAAACTTTTCTGATCAAGGAACTGTATCCTGAGTTGTTCCTATTACTTCCAAGTTGATCCTGATCCTGGATTGTAACCTGTTAGTTACTTCCCTAATAAACCCCATAATCGTGAGTATGCTCTGTGAGTTCTGTATGGACACTGCAATGAATTATCTAACCAGCAGAGAAGTGGGAGGGCTGGCTGGTGTCAGAACTGGTAAAAAGGTTGGAAAGTGGAGATATATCTGACCTCCCCCATAGGAATCGGCCTTGGCCTGATGCCGATGTTGATTCTCTCTCCTCCTCCTGAAGTTAGAAGTCTGAGGTCACCATCTTACAGGGACAAAATCTGTAAGTCTGATCGTGTTTGTGGCACAGTTTTTATTGGTTGGAAATTTCAAAGACTAAGCTATCGGGCTTCCACATCCCTTATCAATGTCCTATTAAAACACCAAAGCTCCTACTCGCCCATTGCACGGATTGGGGACAGAGACAGAGAATGAGTGAGTGGCCAGCCCACAAACACGCCACTTCTTGGGATACAAATGGGGCTGGCTCCAGGTCTTCCTAACGCTCACGCAGGCATACAGGAGGCAGACACTCAGCCTTGCATTGCCACCTTCAAAGGCAAAGCACTGCCTCCCATAACCAGGAAGCAAGAGGTGTCACAGGCTTTGTTGTCGACACAGACACCCTGTGCATAGTGGGCACGTGGTCCCCTACAGCCCAGGCATGCATCCTCCCAGCCTAACATCTTTCCCCTTCGCTGCAGAAAGGTCCAAGGGTGAGTTCTCATTGGCTCCATTGGCCCATGTGTTCAACCTTGAACAAATCTCTGTGTCCAGCAGGTGGGGGTATGACTGGTCAAGGTCTGGGTCCTGGGTCTGCCTTTCTCACTTTGAGTAGAGGTGGGAAGGACCCCCACTCCAACCACACAGGGAAGAAAGAAAGCTTCTGTTACAGGTCTTAGGAGAGAAGAGGTGGGCGGATAGGAGCAATTGCTAGAAAAGGACAAGTTTGGCCAAGTAGAGAGTCAGTGAAAACAAGAGAAACCCTCCATGAGATGGATTGACACAGTGGCCACAACAATGGGCTCCAACACACCAACGATCACGAAGGTGCAGGACCAGGCACTGGTTCAGTCTGTTGCACGTAAGATCTCCGTGAGCCAGAGCCGACTCAACAGCAACTGACAGCAGCAGCATTCCTGTGCACCTACAAGGAACTTCTTCTTACACAAGTTATGCGTGAGTTCCTTTTCTGGTAAAAAGGAAACCAAACGTGGCCGGTAACTGGTAGTACTAGTTCATCTCCTGCCCTGCCCACCTCCACGTGTTCCCCTGGGGTTGCCGTTGTGAGGTTTGGTGTGTACCCTTGAAACAATGCATGTGCTACTCTTATTTCCTGTAGGTTGGCTCTGCTGGGCTGTGGCTGCAGGTCCCATCTCGACCGTGCTGGAGAATTCAAGATGGTGTATGCACAGCACTGAAAGGGGATGCTGGCTGCTGGCTGGGGGCTCAACTGGGCTGTCAGCCAGAGTACCTCAGCTCTCCTCCACAGGACCTGGGCTCTCAGGGTTTACCAGGTGCTTTCTGAGATGGCGCATTCCAAGGCCAGGAGAGCAGAAGCACAGTTCTCTAAGGGCTGGCCTCGAGGCATCATCTACATGGCATTCAGCAGCTCAAAGCGGGGGGCGCAGTTGTGCACTCTTCTGCATGTGTGTACATTGTTTCGACTTACGGTGACTGTCATGGATTGAATTGTTTCCCCCAAAATACATGTCAACTTGGTTATGCCATGATTCCCAGTATTGTGTGATTGTCATCCATTTTGTGAGGTTAAACGGGATTAGGGTGAGATTGTAACACCCTTATTAAGGTCACATCCCTGATTCAATGTAAAGGGAGTTTTTCTGGGGTGTGGCCTACACCACCTTTTATCTTACAAGAGATAAAAGGAAAGGGAAGTGAGCAGAGGGTGGGGACCTCATACCACCAGGAAAGCAGCACTGGGAGCAGAGCACGTCCTTTGGACCAGAGTTCCTGCTCGGAGAGGCTCCTAGTCCAGGGGAAGATTGACGACAAGGACCTTCCTCCAGAGCTGACAGAGAAAGCCTTCCCCTGGAGTTATGCCCAGAATTCGAACTTGTAGCCTACTAGATTGTGAGAAAATTAATTTCCCTTTGTTAAAGCCATCCACTTGTGGTATTTCTGTTATAGCAGCACTAGATGACTAAGACAGTGACCCCATGTGTGCAGACTAGAACTCTCCATAGGGTTTTCAAGGCTGTGACTTTTCTGAGCAGATGGCCAGTCCTTTCTTCTGAGACACCTCTGGGTGGGTTTAAACCACCAGTCTTTCAGTTAGTAGTCCAGCACTTCACATTTTGTGCCACCAAGGGACCTCGTATGTATGTTCTATCTCAGTAAATGTTTATTGAAAAAAGATGAAATACAACAATAGTTTTGCCCAGTCAAATTTATCAATCTTTCAATTCATTTTCTTTTGGGTTCTATTTAAGGACTTTCCTACCCCTAGAGTCCCATGATGGTGCATATGGTTAACACAACCTACTGCCAGTGGTGAATGGTTTGTGGTCACACAAACGGGACTGTGAAATGGGGGAGGGAAACCAGACGGGATTGTGGGCCCCTCAGTCAGTTCACACCGGCCGGTCCTCCCTCTTTCCAACCTTCAGTTGTGGTCAGTGTAGCTGAGCTCCTCCTGACAGGTCTGCTGGGATGGGAGGCTGGCAATAGCAAATGCTCCCTAGTTTGGTAAACCAGTCTTCACTGTGGGGTCAGCTGTGCTCTGGGCAGGTGTGCCCTAGTAAGGAATTAGGGGTGGAGGACCACACTGTCCCTGTGTCTCTGTGGGGGTGGCCTGTCCTCTGGACAGATGAGCACATCTGCAGATGCACTATGGGGCCCAGTGCTTCCTTCCACCTGGGGGGACGGGGTAGGCGAGGATTGTGTTTATGGTGGGGGTTACTTAGCCAGAGTCTACACTGGCTCAGCCTTGAAAACTGGTCTGTGCAGACAGAACTCACAAAGTGACAGGCAGAGCATATTAGAGCCCCACGTGCCAATCCCCCCTCATCTGCACGTACATTAGAAGGGAGACCCAGCAGTCAGGCCAGCCTCATTAATCCAGCACTCTGGCCTCACACAGGGAGGCCCAGATCCCAAACTAGGAATGGGGATCCCGGGCTTCATGGCCGGTTACTTGGCTGGAATTCATTCTGGATTCAAGCAAAGAAGATAAACTGTGGTTTAGGGAATGACAACCTGAGATGTCATGACACCAAGACCAGGGTGTTGGAGATCTACTTTCTGATAATCTCCAAAATCCAGGTATTATGCAAGGAAGACATGAAGAGTTTAGCCTGGGCGAAGGGGGCGGGGTGTTAGGGCGCCTCGGAGTGAAAAATACTACCCTGTTCTTGAATCGAACGTTGACCAATTCTTCCTGGTATAGTGACTCTGTGTATCCCTTCCATCTTCTCTTGATGCTTCCTGCGTCTTTCAATTATCTGCCCATAGAATCCTTCAATGTTGCAAGGCAAGACTTGATTTTTTTCCTTCAGTTCTTTCAGCTTGAGAAATGCTGAGTGTGTTCTTCCCTTTTGGTTTTCTAACTCCAGGTCTTTGCACATTTTATTATAATGCTTTACTTTGTCTCTCCAGCTGCCCTTTGAAATCTTCTGTTCAGCTCTTTTACTTCATCATTTCTTCCTTTCACTTTAGCTGTTCTATGTTCAAGAGCAAGTTTCAGCGTCTCTTCTGACATCCATTTAGGGCTTTCCCCCCGCCCCCGTCTTTTTACTGACCTTTTGCTTTTTTCATGTATAATGTCCTCCCACAACTCATCTGGTGTTCAGTCATTAGTGTTCAATGCATCAAATCTGTTCTTGAGATGGTTTCTAAATTCAGGTGGAATATATTCAAGGTTGTATTTTGGCTCTCGTGGACTTGATTTAATTTTCTTCAGCTTCAACTTAAACTTGCATATGAGCAATGAATGGTCTGTTCCATAGCTGGCCCCTGGCCTTGTACTGACTGATGATATTGAGCTTTTCCATCATCTCTTTCCACAGATACAGCTGATTTGACTGACGTGTATTTCATCCGGTGAGGTCCATGTATATAGTCATCATTTATGTTACTGAAAAAAAGTTCTGGTGAATAAGTCATTGGTCTTGCAAAATTCTATCATGTCAACCATTTCGGGAGATAGCATATGATTAAGAACTGATGGTACTAAACGAAGAAGTGCAAGCTACTCTGAAGGCATTGGTGAAAAAACAAGGCTCCAGGAATTGACGGAATACCAGTTGAGATGTTTCAACAAATGGATGCAGAGCTGGAATTGCTCATTCATTTATGCCAAGAAATTTGGAAGACAACTACCTGGCCAACCGACTAGAAGAGATCCGTATGTGCACCCATTTCAAAGAAAGGTTTTCCAATGGAATGTGGAAATTATCAAACAATACCATTAATATCACACAAAAGCAAAATTTTGCTAAAGATAATTCAAAACCAATTGCAGCAGTACATCAACGGGGAACTGCCAGAAATTCAAGCCAGATTCAGAAGAGCACGTGGTACCAGGAATATCATTGCTGATGTCAGATGGATCTTGGCTGAAAGCAGAGAATACCAGAAAGATGTTTACCTGTGTTTTATTGACTATGCAAAAGCATTGGACTCTGTGGATCATAACAAATTATGGATAACATTGTGAAGAATGGGAATTCCAGAACACTTAATTGTGTTCATGAGGAACCTGCACATAGAACAAAGAGGCAGTTGTTCAAACAGAACAAGGGGATTCTGCATAGTTTAAAATCAGGAAAAGTGTGTGTCAGGATTGTAGCCTTTCACCATACCTATTCAATCTGTATGCTGAGCAAATAATCTGAGAGGCTGGACTATATGAAGAATGGTGCATCAGGATTGGAGGGAGACTCATTAACAACTTGTGTTATGTAGATGACACAACCTT
>NW_004443938.1:3028661-3071869 GCF_000243295.1 Trichechus manatus latirostris | reverse complement strand
GTGTATGTGTATGTGTGTCTGTGTCTTACTTTTTTGCCCCATCATCCCCCTTTCGAGAACTAGCCCCTACATTATGGAAACCCTGGTGGCGCAGTGGTTAAGAGCTCTGGCTGTTAACCAAAAGGTCAGCAGTTTGAATCCACTAGGCACTCCTTGGAAACTCTATGGGGCAGTTCTACTCTGTCCTACAGGGTCGCTATGAGTCAGAATAGATTTGATAGCAATGAGTTTTGTGTGACTCTACCTCCTCCACCACAGAGTCAGCAGGGGGTGAGTTTACTCTCCTCTCTGGTGTTGGGGGCTGTGAGGACCAGGTGAAGCTGGAGTTCTTGGAGGCCGTTGTCCCACCACATGGAGAAACTCTGTCTCCAAGCAAGAGGATGGGGGAGGGAGACAGAATCCATGGATGCAGCCACACCCAAAACCAAAAATTCCTCCCCTCAGCTTTCACAGATACATGAGCTGATACACGGTTTTCCTTCTTGAGCTAGTGTGAATTGAGTCTCTGTGAGTTGCACTTGAAACTAACCTAATGCAGCTCCTTATATAGCTGATAGGGGTAGAACTGGAATCTGGACTCTCTGCTCTGAAGTCTAGTTTTCTTATCATGCTCCACTGTTACGGGTTGAACTGTGTCCCCAAAGAAAACACATTCAAGTCCTAACCCCTGTAGCTGTGAACGTGAAGTTGTTTTGGTCTTTGCAGATATAACATGAGGTCCGACTGGAATAGGGGGTCCTGATCCAATCTGACTGCTGCCTTATAGGAGGAGGAGAAGAAACAGGGACAGACCGAGGAGACGCCATGTGAAGACGGACGCAGAGACTGGAGTGATGTGGCCACAAGCCAAGGAATGCCTGGGGCCGCCAGCAGCTGAGACACCAGGAAGGATCCTCCCCTAGAGCCTTCTGAGAGAGCATGGCCCTGCTGACACCCTGAATTTGGACCTCTGGCCCCAGACCATGAGACAAGTTTCTGTGGTTTTAAGCCCCCCAATCATAGCATACCCCCACCATGCCCACGCTCCAGCCTTTCCCTGGGGACACTTGGTCGTTTCGCCTCCCTCCTCACCCCAGGGCACCCTTACCCGAAAGACTTCTCCAACAAACTGCATTCAATTAACAGCCGATGTGTGTTCCTGGTTCTTCCTCACCAGACTTGTAACAATAATCCAGTCGGCCCTCTAACAGGCATAGGATCAGGCATTTTAATGCACCGATTGATTTAACTCCAGCCGAAAGACACAGGGCATTTTAGTTCATTAGCAGCTCCCTCTGTGAGAAAATGTGGAACTGGTGTGTTGACAAGCACAACTTCCCATTCACCTGTTCCGTGGAGCCAGCTCTCCCCACACTGTCCAGGTCCCCCGTCCGTCTCTGGGTTCCTGCCCAGCCACCATCAAGATCCCCGCTCCCTCTGCCCACAGCGTACACACACGCTCCCGTGAGTCTCCTCTGGGCTGGTGCCTCTGCTCGCTTCACCCCATCAGAGTGGTCTTGCCCTCTGCTTTGCTTGGATCATCATCTAAATGCTGACCATTAACCTGGATCTCTGCATTGAGCTTCAGACCCACATACAAGCTTCCTGTCCAACCCTCCCCTCAAATGTCCCCGGTCATTCAAAGCCAACGTGTTCAAGCTGGAACGCATCATCTCCCCTGACCTGGTCCCCACCTGTATCGGGCTTATTGCGTTAAATGTCCAGGTTGTTGGAACCAGAGATATGATCGACTCATCACCTCCCTCAACCCCCAGGTCCGATCAGCCATCAAGTTCCATCAAGAACCTCTTAACCATTTGGTGACTCTATTATTTTCTGCTTTGATTTTTTTTTTTTGATACCATGTGTTTTCATTAATGAAAGTATGTTGAGTCATGAAGTGTGTTTAAATTTTTGTTTTTTAATATGGATTTTGAGAAATATTATCTGGGTCTACGTGGTTACTAGTGAGCTGTTTGCGTTCTCAAGCCTGCTGATTGATGGGTGATCATGTGTCCCGACAAACCTTGGTTGCTGAAAATATGGGGGGAGGGGGTTTCCATTAGATTACATGGGGACTCCAAATATGCCACACACACACAAAAAAAAAAACAAGCCCACCAGGGCTCCGCAACTATCACATCGATACCGTTGCCATCAAGTTGATTCTGACTCATAGTGACCCCATAGGACAGAGTAGAACTGCCCCACAGGGTTTCCAAGGAGCACCTGGTGGATTCCAACTGCTGACCTTTTGGTTAGCAGCCTGAGCTCTTAACCACTGCACCACCAGGGCTCCAACTATCACACAGGAAACCATCATACAGGAAACCATCATACAGGAAACCATAAATATGCTTACAAAGTTTATCGAGGAGGTATTAAGGCCAAAAGAGACAAAATTTTTACCCAGTCACACTTCCTGGTTGCACTGGCATACTTGCAAGCTTCATACTCCAGGTATTTTGCTTCCACTAACATTTCTTTGGAAACCCTGGTGGCGTAGTGGTTAAGGGCTATAGCTTCTAACCAAAAGGGTGACAGTTCAAATCCATCAAGTGCTCCTTGAAACCCAACGGGGCTTCTACTCTCTCCTATAGGGTCACTATGAGTTGGAATCAGCTCAATGGCCACAGGTTAGGTTTGGTTTTGGTAACTTTTTTTAGTCTTTTGCCATTACTCAAGTCCCCACTGAAGGGCAGCAAATACTTTGAGCGGGAAAAGCATGTTCCCAAAGAACTCCAGAGGCATGAAAAGTGACTGGGATACTGTGTGTCCATGGGTCACCAAAAATGTAACTCAAAGTCATCTATGTCTCTCTCCCCCACGTCCACTTCCCTAGCGAACCGTCCCCATTGGCTCTGACCTGTGTTACTAGAACACTCTTCTCTGGGGTGGTGGCCCCACTGGGGAACTCCAGCTTGGATGCTGATAATTCACAGGCATCCCAGGTGGTGCAAAGGGTTAAGTGCTCAACTACTAATCAAAAGACTGGTGGTTCAAACCTACCCAGAGGCATCTCAGGAGACAGGGCTGGCAATCTCCTTGGGAAAGATCACAGCCTAGAATACCCTAGCAAGCACAGTTCTACTCTGAACATGTGGGGTCATCATAACTCAAGGAGAGCTGGGGTGGGGTGGGTAATTCACAGGCCGGGAGGCTGGGCAGGAGCCTGGGGTCTGCTGATGACTGAGCTGGACGCCAGTCTGTGCACACAGGAGACCCACTAAAGACTCTGGACCCCAAGGCAGCTGAGAGTTTGATCTGCTCTCTGCAAAGTTATGGATTTTCCCAAAAGGGCATGTGACAAAGTCTGCATTCGCCCACTGCCCCAGGATTCTGCACACTGCTTTCCCGAGTTCCCTCCTGATATCCCAGCCTCGGCCTGCAGTGTTTGGATGAGCGTGGGCTTACTGACCAAATATTTTGTTTAAAACAATGGCTTAAATTCATCCCTCAGAGGCTGACATCCGACCTCCTGCTCTCAGGCTTTGTGAACACGACTGTGCACTTGGATTTAGAGCTGACATTGTGCAATTTCCTGCGGTGATATGCCATGGCCTTGGGGGAGAGGGCGATTTCAGGCCCCACATCCCTGCCACCAGCCACAACGCGCTCAGCCGCTCGGCGAGCCGGTGGCCCTGACCTCTCTGTGCCCCTGGGTGCCTGGGTTGTAATGACAGTGTTCCAACCCTCTTCACAGTCATCTGCAGGGTGAGGGGGCTGCTCCCCACCCCACCCACAACTGTAGCTCCGACTCTCGGGTATTCTGAGGCCAAGTCACAGCTGGGGAGTGACCGGTCTGCCCAGCCCTCTGTGGCCGCCGTGGAGCCGAGCCCAGCTTGCCAACGAATGAAAACATTGCCGCTTTTGTCCTACAGCCTAAGCTTCAAAATGCCCTTTCGAAAGTCCCCAGCTCCTGGGCTCCAGAAATCCCACCCACTCCAGGCTCAGCCATGGGCAGGCCAGCCTCCAGAAGACGCTGGAGTTCTGACACCGCACACCCGGGCCACACCTAGATCCAGCACAGCAGGACTGTGGCAGGACCGGGCCCTCCCTGCCTCCATGTCTTCCAACAACAGCAAGGTCCTGTGTCAGTCATCAAAACAGTCAGTCCTCCAGTGCCGAGCAAACCTTTCATAAGTGCCCTCCGTGTGCCAGCCACTGTACTAAGAGCTGCACACAAGGACGCAGGAGGCCCCACTCTTGCCCTGGGAGCAGAGTCAGCTGGGGTCCCCGCACTCACGCTGCCCAGAGCAAAGGAGCCCCCCAGGTGCCCAGGACGAGGTGACACCCCCGGGGTTCACAGGTACTTGCCCACTCCATACCAGCCTGAGCAAACATGAGGGCATCCCTGTTTCACAGATGAAGACAGTGAGGCCTGGTGCTTCATGAATTTCCCAGGATCACAAAGGGGCTGGATGAAAACAGCGGCTCAGGGCTCCCCACCCGGCATACACACACAGAGAAACTCACAGCCACTCCGTGTGTGTCAGGGTAGAACTTCACTCTACAAGGTTTATAGTGGTTGAATTTTTGGAAGCAGATTGCCAGACCTTTCTTCCAAGGTCCCTCTAGGTGAGTTCAGACCCCCAACCTTTCCGTCCGCAGCTGAGGCTTTAACCTTCTGCACCACGCAGGGGCTCCTCACAGCCTCTCTCTCTTTTCTTTTCTCTCCGCTTCTAAAGGGACCCTTGTTAAGTGATTCAAAGCCCCCAGGGCCCGGGCCAGCTGACCCCTCCGACATGCTGGCCTTCCAGCCCCCTCTGTTTACCCAGCTCTGCCCTCTTAAATGACCCGAAACACAATCTTTCTTCCCTCTGCAAAGAGCCCCCAGCCAGCTCGTCCCTCCAGCAAGGCAAATTCCTGCAGACATCTACCCCCTCCGCTGAAGCTGTTTTCCTTCCCTCCGTCTTCTCGACGCATCGCTTCATTCCTCAGCCCCTTGCCTAGCCACAAAGATACCCCAGAAACATGTGTTCTTTGCCTGAAGAACTCCATTCCTACTGAGCTCTGTTGCCCTGATGGGCACTTAGGATGAAATGGAACCGCAGCTGTACGTAAACCTGCAGGTCCGCAGAGGCGCTGGCGTAAAACACACCTGGGACCGGGCGGTTATCAGTACAGCCTTCTGGGTCCGTCTTCCCCGCTGGACTAGGAGCTCCTCCAGGAGAAAGCCCAGGTAGCAATCATCTCTGAGGACTCAGGTGCGTCTGACCCAAGCCATGGGATTTTTCAATCGCCTCATATGCGTGCAAAAGCTGGACAATGAATCAGAAAGACTGAAGAAGAATTAACGCCTTTGAATAGTGGTGCTGGCGAAGAATATTCAATATACCATGGACTGCCAGAAGAAGCAACAAATCTGTCTTGGAAGAAGTACAACCAGAACGCTCCTTAAAAGCGAGGACTACGTCTCACATATTTCCTACACATTATCAAGAGGGATCGGTCCCTGAAGAAGGACATCATGCTTGGTAAAGCTGAGGGTCAGGGAAAAAGAGGAAGACCCTCAACAAGATGGGTTGACACAGTGGCTGCAACAATGGGCTCAAACGTAGCAACGATTGCGAGGATGGCGCGGGACCGGGCGGTGTTCCGTTCTGTTGTAGATGTGGTCGCTGTGAGTCAGAAGTGACTCGATGGCACCTAACAACAACATGTTAAGCGGCAAAGCAGTACATAGTATACACAATAATCACAATTTTTACGGAAAATATATGCATATGATAAAAAGGTTGGAAAATCTACAATGACAGCAAGACTTGTCATAGGGTCGTGGGTACCTGTAATTTCTGTCTTTGTGCTTTTGTGCGTTTCTTTATTATGTTCTACAACGATCAAGCACCATATAAGAATTAACCTAACCAAACTCATGGCCATTGAGTCGATTCCAACTCATAGCGACCCTTTGGGACAGAGCAGACCTGCCCCATAGGGTTTCCAAGGAGCAGCTGGTGGATTCGAACTGCCAACCTTTTGGTTAGCAGCCATTGCTCTTAACAAGTATGCCACCAGGGTTTCTGTATAAGAATTTGGAACATGTATATATGATTGGAAAGATGGAGAGCATTTACTGACCTGCAGGTCCCACTCTTCTCCAGGCCCCTTCAGAATATGAACATGTCCTTAGACCTTGGTACCCTCAGTGTCCAGCCCAATATACGATACTGTTGCTGTTTTTAGGTGTCATCAAGTTAGTTCCAACTTACAGTGACCCTATGTACAACAGAAAACACTGCCTGGTCCCACGCCATCCTCACAATTGTTGTTATGCTGGAGCCCATTGTAGCAGCCACTCTGTCAATCCACTGTGTCAAAAGGGTCTTCCTCTTTCTTGCTGACCATCTACTTTACCAAGCATGATGTCCTTCTCCAGGAAGTGATCCCTCCTGATAACATGTTCCCTCCTGATAACATGTCCAACGTACATGAGACGTAGTCTTGCCATCCTTGCTTGTGTGGAGCATTCTGGTTGTACTTCTTCCAAGACAGATTTGTTTGTTCTTCTGGCAGTCCATGGTATATTTAATATTCTCCACCAACACCACAGTTCAAAGGCATCAGTTCTTCTTTGGTCTCCCTTATTCATCTTCCAGCTTTCACATGTACATAAAGTGATTGAAAACACCATGGTATGGGTCAAGCGCACCTTAGTCTTCAAGGTGACTTCTTTGCTTTTAACACTTTAAAGGCATTAAACGATGCAATATATGTTACCAGAGTCCATCTTCTAAATGTATCTATGAAATACGCAGAGCAGGTCTTACCTCAATTACCAGATGAGGAAACCATGGTTCAGAATCTAGGTGTTGTCATGAAGGCATTTTGCTGATGTGATTAAAGTCCACAATCAGCTGACTCTGAGAAAAGGAGATGAGCCTAGATAATCCTGGTAGGCCTGATCCAATCAGTTGAAAGGCCTTCACAGCAAGCCTGAGGCTTCCTAGAGGAAGAAGAATTCCATCTGTGGTCTGCAGGCTCACCCCCTGCCCAGAGTTCTAGCTTCTCCTCCTGCCTCCTGCCCTGTGGGGTCTGGACTTGCTTAGCCAGCCCCACAATCACGCCAGGCAAGTCCTTGCACTAAAGCTCTTAATACATGTCTCTGATCGGTTCTGTTTTGAGTCCCTGGGTGACACAAATGGTTAAACACTCATCCACTAACTGAAAGGTTGGCGATTCGAACCCACTCAGAGGTGCTTGGAAGAAAAACCTGGCAATCTGCTTCCAAAAATGTCACAGCTTTGAAAACCCTGTGGTGCACAGTTCTACTCTGATACATGGGGTCTCTGTGAGTGGGAGTTGACGGCAACAGGTTTGGTTTTGGGGTTTTTTTGTTTTGTTTTGTTTTTAATTGTTCTCTGGTTGAACCCTAAATGACACAGATTTTGGTAACAGAAGTGGAGAGAAAAGCAAAATGGCTGGAAGCTGAAAACCAGAACAAAGAAGAGAGGAAGACTCTGAGTTCTATTCTGCACCTGAGAAATATTGCTGGGAATTCTGCAGAAACTTTTAGAAGAATTTAAAAACATCTCTGTCATTGAAGGGTGTGGTGTGGGATGGGCCAGAGCTTGAGCCCGGGTCTAAGGACGGAGGAAGCACCGACAACCACGGTGACTCGTGACGGCTGCTGCTGTCTGTGTCTGTTCCTATGACCCATGCTTGTCCTTGTGGATGGCGCCAGGAGGGGGACTCAGACCAGGGGCTATGAACCTCTAGAAGTCCGTGGATAGCGGAAGAAACGTCTCCATTCGAGCGGTAAATCACCTGCAGTTAAACACGTTTTGAGCTTGTTAAACGTGTTGTTGTTGTTAGGTGCTGTCAAGCCAGTTCCCACTCACAGCGACCCCGTGGACAACAGAAGAGAACACCGCCTGGTCCCGCGCCATCCTCACCATCATTGTTATGCTTGCGCCCATGTGGCAGCCACACTGTCAATCCATCTCGTTGAGGGTCTTTTTCTTTTTCCATGACGCTCTACTTTACCAAGCATGCTGTTCTTCTCCAGCAAAGTCCATGAGAGGAAGTCTCACCATCCTCACTTCCAAGGAGCACTCTGGCTGTACTTCTTCCAAGACAGATTTGTTTGTTCTTCTGGCAGTCCATGGTGTATTCAATATTCTTCGCCAACACCACAACTCAAAGGTGTCAATTCTTCTTCTGTCTTCCTTATTCATCGTCCAGCTTTCACATGCATATGAGGTGACTGAAAACACCGTGGTTTGGGTCAGGAGCACCTTAGTCCTCAAAGTGACATCCTTGCTTTTGAACGCTTTATCACAGATTTGCCCAATGCAATGCATCATTTGATTGTCAAGCATAAGCGGTTCCAGTGCCCCCCCATCTGTCCGTTTGTCACGTTGTAGTGACTTGCTAGGCCACCATATTACAAATCACAGCAGGGCCATCCATGGTGGCCAAGGTTCAATGGAGCTTCCGGACTAAGACAGACTAGGAAGAGAGGCCTGACGAGCTACTTCCAGAACTCAGCCAAGGAAAACCCAATGGATCACAACGGAACCCTGTCTGATACAGTGCTGGAGGATGCACCCCTTGGGTTGGAAGTCACTCAAAATATACAGCGACCACTGCAGTATACTCAATACATCGTGAAGACGGTGCAGGACTGGGCAGCGATTCATTCTGGTGTACGTGGGGTCACCATGAGTTAGAGCCGACTTGACAGTAACTAATAACAACAAACAATTTCAAAGAAAGTCCCTAACCTACTCCCCAGCCAGCCTCCAAGCAGCTGTCTGTGCCCGAAGCCACCAATACGCAGAGCTGCTCTTCTGTGAAGCCCCTGGTTTGGATGCAGAGGTCAGTGTGTATACGCATGTGTGCCCGGTCCTGGGGACACCTTATACAGCTCTTTTCAGATCCTCATACCTGTGAGGTTGCCCCTGCCACCAGAAAAAGAAAAAAAAAAAAAGAAAAAGAACCACCATTGTTTATTCTTGGAAGGCGCATGATTCACTCACTTCCCCAGCACAAATGGTAAACCCTCCAGGCTGTTCTGTGGTTTCTGCTTCAGAACCCCGAAGTTTCAGACAGGTTTGAATTCCGTGGTCACTGTGAGGTTTCAAATTCTGTGCACCCTGGCTGTTAGGGGAGATCACAGTCTGTCATTCTGTGTTAAACTGAGCAGGCACTTTTAAGGGGGCTATGGGGACAACCCAAGGTGAGGAATGTGTACGGGCCGGCCCACTGAGCCTTAACAGAGCCTGTCACAGACGAGAACACGGAAGCCCAGCATACTCAGTGGTTGTTGAAGGGCCCACAGCAGGCAGAAGCTGGGCTGAGGACAGTCTCACAGGCCCCAGAGGTGAGAGGCTTTGCGTGGCAAAGAGACTGTAGCTCAGGGAAAGGCCGAAGCATCCAAGACCGTGGCACGTGAGATGGGACCGAGCAAGGTCAGAACCCCGAGTGCGGTGCCCCCTCCAGCCCAGCCCAGTGCTGCCCGCCAAGATCACCCTGAGCACCGCCAGCTTCACCAGGCCTGCGAGAGCCTAAGGCCTGCTGGCCCACATCAGGGTGGTGTGCATGTGCTAGGAGGGAATTCCAGGCGTTTCTGAGGGATTTCCTGTGAGCCTGTTGTCAGGGGGCTGGTTGGGCACAGTTATCTCTTTGTTCAGCATCTGATGACAAGGTCTCCTTCTCTTCCTCTGCGTATAGCATCACACCTCAGATAAGGAGGAAGAAGGGCATGGGGCTTGAGGTGCTCACTCCCCTTCTCATTTGGCCAGCTATGGCCTAAGTCTACATTTTCAGATCGCAACGTCAGCATGGTAGCTCAGGAAATCCGCTGCTGCTCTCCTGCTGATCGTGTAAGTTAGCCCTGCCCCCAGAAAGGACTGTTTGAAAGATCGTTATCAAACAGTGTCACAGGAGGATGTCTGGACTCAGAGCCAGGGGACCTGTGTCCCAGCCCCAACCTCGCCCTGAGATGCCTGCAGGACTCAGACAAGTCATCCCGCTTCTGGGAGCTTCCGCATCCTCTTCTGTAAAACATGGGTGCAGGACGCAGGGCGGAATGCCACCCACGGGCCTGTTTGCATGTCAATATTTTAAAATTATGAAATTTTGTGTAAAATTCCAAATGCCTGGCTTCTCTTTATAAAGCTATTTTAGAGCTCTGGCCATCCAGACTCCTTCCTTCCTGTTTGTGATGGGCCTGGGCGTCCAGCCCACAGGAGCCTCCCATTTCCTGAGTTCTGGAGGGTACTGCAGGTCCCAGCCTTCACCCTGCCACCCCGCAGCCCCCACCAGCACTGACCTTCTATGACGCCCCAATTCTGACCCGTCACCATCAGTTATGGATCGAAAAAATGTGTGTTGTAAATCCTAACCTCTACGCCTGAGGTTATAATCCCATTTGGGAATGCGCTGTCTTTGTTATGCTAAAGAGGCAGGATTGGTGTAGGGTGTATCTTGAGTCAATCGCTTTTCAGATATAAAAGAGATTAAACAGGCTAGCAGAGAAGAGATGGGGCAAGACAGATGTCAAGACACATGGAGATCTCCAAGGAACCAGGAAGCAGAAGTTCAAGAGATAAGGACCTTCCTCCAGAGCCGACAGAGAAAGAAAGCCTTCCCCTAGAGCCAGCGCTCTGAATTCAGACTTCTAGCCTCCTAAATTGTGAGAAAATAAATTTGTTTGTTAAAGCCGTCCACTTGTGTTATTTCCTATACAGCAGCACTAGAAATGGTAAAGTAGAGGATCGACAAAAAAAAGGAAGACCCTCAACAGGATGGATTGACACAGTGGCTACAACAATGGGCTCAAACATAGCAAAGATTGTGAGAATAGTGCAGGATCAGGCAGTGTTTCATTCTGTTGTACATGGGGTCTCTATGAGTTGGAACCGACTCCAAGGCACCTAACAACAACAACAGTACTAGATAACTAAGACAGAAATTGGTACCAAAGGAATGAGGTGCTGCTCTAACAGATACCTAAAATGTGGAAGTGGTTTTGGAACTAAGTAATGGATGGAGACTGGAAGAGTTTTAAGTTGCCTAATACTAAAAGCCTAGATTGCCTTGAGCCTAGGCGCTTCTACCAAGAGACTGTTGGTAGAATTATGTACGTCAAAGGCGATTCTGATGAGAGCTCAGAAGGACGGGAGGAGAGCGATAGAGAAAGTCTCTATCGTCTTAAAGAATACGTATGGCACCAACAACAGAATGTTGCTAGAAATGTGGATGTCAAATGTGCCTCTGGTGAGACTTTGAAAGCAAATGATGAACATGTGATTGGACAATGAAGGAAGGGTGATGCTTTTTATGCAGTGGTAAAGAACTTGTCTGAATTATGTTCAAATGTTTGGTGGAGGGTAGAACTTGTAAGTGATGAACTTAGATATCTGGCTGGGGAGATTTCTAAACAAGATCTTAAAGGGGCTGGTGGTTTCTCCTTGCTGCTTATAGTAAAATGGCTTATAGAGGAAAGAAATGGACTTAAAAATGAACTGTGTAAAATGAAAACAGAACCTAAATATTTGGAAAATTCTGTTGCACAGACTAAGGACATATGTCCTAGAATGTTTACCAAGGACACGGCTATAAAATCTTTTGTTAAAGAGATTAAGCCTTTGACTGGTGGATCTAACCCACTACTACCACAGAAAACCTATCAGCTTAGATGAAGGGGACAGAGAAAGAATGAAAGGAAAGAACGCCGCCGTCTGCCTCTTGGAATTCTACAGGCAGGAAACAGACCAAAGGATCTACATCTGTTGTCCTCCAAGAAAAGAAAAGGACCAACCCTGGAGCAGCTCAGAGATCAGCAGAACTGCTGGAAGGAACATGGGAAGCAGGGCCTTCTAGGTTTCAAAGGGTGGGGCCAGGGCCTCTGGGGTGTTAAAGGGTAGAGTCTCAGCCTCCTGGGATTTAAAGAGTCATAACTTCAACTCAGTTCTGGAGTGTGAGGCTGCCATTCAATTTGGCCAAGAGGATGGGGCCGATGTCCAAAGCTGAGCGGGCAGGGCTGCCATCACCCAGGGGCAGAAGAATGGGGCCTGCCAGGGCCGAGGGGGTGGGGCTGCCACTCAGACAAAGAGAATGAGGCCGCCCAAAGCCAAAGGAGCAGAGTTACCTGTCATCACAGGGCCAAGGGACTTCTGCCCAGAATCCAGAGGGCATGGCCAACACCCAGAGACCGGAGGGCAGAGCCCTTGCCCGGATGGCCCCAAAGAACAGAGAAATTATTTCCAAGCCTTGAGAGCTAATGTGAATTGTTCTGTTGGGTCTGGGACTTGCTTGGTGCCTGTTAGCCCTTCTTTCCCTCCATTTTCTCCCATGTGTAATAGAAATGTCTACCTTGTGCCTGTTCCACTATTGTACTTTGGAAACAGACAACTTGTAGTCTAGACTTCACAGGTTCTCAGGTGAAGAGGAATTTTGTCCCTGGATAGAATATGCCTAAAGTTTCATCCATATTTGATTTGGATGATTCAGGAGATGAGATTTCTGGACTTGGAGTTGCTTTAAGATTTTTAGGATGATGTGATGGGGTGAATGTGTTTTGCATGTGGCAAGGACATGAAATTTGGGGGGCCAAAGGGTGGAATGTTGTGGATTGAATTGTGCCCCTAAAAATACGTGTTGTAAATCCTAACCTCTATGCCTGAGGTTATAATCCCATTTGGGAATGGGTTGCCTTTTGTTATGTTAATGAGACAGGATTAGTGTAGGCTGTCTCTTGAGTCAGTTCCTTTTGACATATAACAGGGATTAAACAACCCAGAAGTGAAAGGATGGGAAAGATAGACGCCAAGACACATGGAGATCTCCAAGGAACCAGGAAGCAGAAGCTGAAGACGCGAGGATCTTCCCCCAGAGCAGATAGAGAAAGCCTTCCCCTAGAGCCAGCGCTCTGAATTTGGACTTCTAGACTCCTAAACTGGCAGAAAATGAATTTCTGTTTATTAAAGCTGCCCACTTGTGGCGTTTCTGTTCTAGCAACGCTAGGTGACTAAGACACCTTCCCACACAATGGCAACCCCCTGTGGACGAGAGTGAGCCGCTGGATTCGGGGAAGCAAGAAGGAGCAACTCCACTTCCAGGGAAAATGCTTGCACTATATTTTCCACAGAGAAACCAACGGTAAGAATTCTGAGCGGGCTGAAAGTCTGCTGCTAACACCATGGAAATGAAACGGAGACTTTCTTGACTGACACACCCAAAGAGTGCCATCACTTACAGGCTTTGAATTCCTCGATGCTTCTGAGCTGCCAAAGACCCCCGTGGGATTCTGAGGAGGGCGAAAAGTTCACAAGGGTACCGAGAAAACCAGTACCAGTTGCCATGGCGTCAACTCCAACTCGCGGCGACCACATGTGTGTGCCAGAGTGGAACTGTGCTCCAGAGGGTTTTCAATGGCTGATTTTTCAGAAGTAGATCTCCAGGCCTTTCTTCCTGAGGCACCTCCGGATGGACTCGAACCACCAACCTTTTGATTAGTAGCCAAGGGCGTTAACCATTTGCGCCACCCAGAGACTCCCCCAAAGGCTGGGCCTCCCCGCCCCCTCCACCGTTTGGAGCCTGGAGGAAATGTTTTTCAAGGAAGAGCTTGGGGGTAGCACGAGGCCCGCCCAGTGCCAGGCCTCCCTTCACAATTGGCAAAGAGCAGTGGGCTGGAAAGCTGACAGAGCTGCTTTAACCGGATATTTGATTAAGTGGCTCCTGCTTGTTTGGAATATTTTAGTGATTGGATTTCACAAGACTTGGGCTCTGGGGCTTTGTGAGTGAAGAGTAGCAATTCTGGAAACAGCCTCAACAACAGCGTGGGAAGAGAGCAGCCGCCCTCCGGCACACCCCTCCCGAGTCCCTCACAGCCCCGCTTAGCTGGCACCCTTCTCCTCTGTCCCATTCCTGAGGGCACACCATACTGCATTCACCCACAACAGCCTTCATCCCTCTGTGGTCTCTCTGCAATCTCCGAGTCCTGGGGGCTTAGCCTTCCGGGCTGAGTGTTCCCGCCACCCTCAGCACACGTGGGAACCGTGGACAGCCTGCCTGGGTGCCATGTTGGGCCGGGTGGACGCAGGGGCTCTGGTCTGGGTGCCCTGCGGCTGACTGGCCTCGTTTCTGGGAACGTACGATGGCAGAGTGAGCGGCGGTGAGAAAGGTGAACCCCATCTGACTTTTCGTGCTTGGCCTGAAGCAAGTGAATGTTCTCCAGGTGGATACATTATTGATGGGTGTGTTATAAATCTTTTAACAAAATAAATAATGTATTTAGAACAGTCAGTTTGTGTCTGTTTACCGACTGCGTAGGTAAATGTTGTACCAAAACAAAGTGAAAATGGTCTTTTTGAGTTAACACAGAGTTTGAGTAAAAAGACAAGGAGTTCTTATTTTAAGACGCTTGAAGTTTTTATTGTGTCGACTAATGTCCACACTGTGGGGGAAAAAAAAGGAAAACAAAGGAAGAGGCAGAGAGGGAGGGGAGGAGGGGGAGATGCAACCTCTTTCCCTTAATTCCCAGTATTCACACACTCGGGTGAGTGTGTGTGAGAAATAGATTCCCAGGTGTGCGTGTGTGTGTACGTGTTTGTATGTCACAGGCTCCGAAGTCTGTGGATATGCGTACATGTTTGTGTGCGTCATAGGCTCTGAGCTGTGTATACATGTGTGTCTGTGTGTGTCATAGACTCCAAGCTGTGTGCACGTGTATTTGCGTGTTGGTTGGAAAGGAATTGTGGGTGGGGAAGAGAGAGTGCCAGACCACGTGTCCCCATCTTCCCGGGTGGGAAACAAGCATCCTTCACGGCTACCGGGCTGCTCGCGTCCCGAGGGCAGGCACCGTGGACGGTTGGCTCCAGGCAGAGATCCAAGCCTGGAGTTAAACAGAACTCGCAGCACACAGCCAGCAGTTACTGAGTCACTGTCTTCTGTCCCTGCTGGTGAAATGCGATTTAATTCAGTTCACTGAGCATGTATTGAGCACCCAGTGGTGCCATCTGTTCGGTGAAGCAGCAGGTCCTGAGCACCAGTGATGGAGCAGCACTGAGCTGGACTCTGGGCCCCACAGGGCACGAGCAGAGGGGGGCCCAGAGCTGAGGGTGAGCTACCGCAACAGCCAACTGCCCTCCGAAAGCAGGAAGGCACCACGGCCAGCTTGGTCTCAGGGGGGTTTCAGAGGAGAGAGGGGTGCGCCCAGGACACCTGAGTCCACGTCCTCCATGACTCACAGCCTCTTCCTGGAGGCCAGGAGCCTTCGGCCTGCAGTTCCCCTGGAACTAGAATGCACCCCACTTCTGAAGCGCCGCCACTGCATCAGCGATGTCTTCCCGGAGCCCGGGAGCAAAGGCTCTCTGATGTGACCCCACCTGAGAAGGCTGGTCCTCCAGACATACCAGGTGCACAGCAGATTCAGCTCCAGTGGAGCCAGCGTCCCGGACAGGGTCCTGCCGGCGTGACCCACAGCTGCGCAAACGAGTGAACCACCCGGACAGGGTCCTGCCGGCGTGACCCACAGCTGCGCAAACGAGTGAACCACCGGGACAGGGTCCCCTTCACTGCAGAGACAGCAGGATGAGGGCAGTGGACAAGGAGGCTCCGTGATTTATTTCATTAGAAGCGCGAAACACTCAGTGAGGCGCGCAGTTTCCTGGCCTAGTAAACTGTTTCTAGGCTGCTTTCATCCGTAGGGAAAGGCACACCCATCAGAAGGCTATTAAAGATGAGCTGAGGGCAGGCCTCAGGGAGGGTTGGAGCTCCAGAGACGGTGCGCAAAAATGTACCTGTTCCTGTTGGTGCGCATTTTTCAGGGAGAAGGCCTGTGGCTTTTCAGACTTCCAAAGAGTTTTTTCTTTTTTCATTGTACTTCAGGTGAAGGCTTACAGAACAAATAGTTTCTCGTGAAACAGTAATACACACATTGTTTTATGACATTGGTTAACAACCCCACAACATGTCAACCCTCTAACTTCTCAACCTTTTTTTTTGGTGAAAATACACATAGCCAAAGATACACCGTCTCAAAAATTTCTACGTGCACAGTTCAGTGACATTGACTACGCTCTTCCAATTGTGCTGCTATTCTCACTTAAGATGAAGGCTTACAGAACAAAAGAGTTTCTCATTTAACAGTTACTACACATGTTGCCCTGTGACAATGGTTAACAATCTCACAACACAGCAACAATATCCTTACTCAACCTTGGGTTCCCTACAGACTTCCAAAGAGTTTTGCTGTCCCAAGAGGTTAAGAACCCAGTTTTAGAACACTTTCTTGTGTTTTGCGCAACAGGGAAAGTATTATAGACGTAGAAGACTTATATTCTTCAGTCTAAACTCACTTCAGTGGCTGCTTCTAGAAACTTCTTTGTAAAAAGCAAAGGTGAGTGCATCAGAATGCATCCGTGTAAGCAGAGGTTTATTTTAAAATCATTCTTCCTGAGTATGTGGGAACTCTTGGTACTTTATGCTGGATTTTTCTGTAAACCTAAAACTGCTCTAAAAAATAAAGTCTATTCATTTTAAAATACCATTCTTTACTTTTAAGACCTTTGAAGAAGAAAAAAAAGCTAAGAATTTGTATTTTTAAATCAATCACATAAATGGCTACATGGTTTAATTCTATACTCACCATGGGATTGCAAGTTTATTAAAAGTTTCCTCCCCCACCCCCACACTTTCTATTTAGACTATTATGATGTTAGGGAAGAATCTTGAATATACGATGGACTGCCAGAAGAACGAATAAATCTCTCCTGGAAGACGTACAGCCAGAATGCTCCTTGGAAGCAAGGATGGCGAGACTTTGTCTCACATACTTTGGACATGATATCAGGAGGGACCAGTCCCTGGAGAAGGACATCATGCTTGGTAGAGGGTCAGCAAAAAAGAGGAAGACCCTCAAGGAGATGGATTGACACAGTGGCTGCAACAGTGGGCTCAAGCATAGCAATGATTGGGAGGACGGTGCAGGACCGCGCAGCGTTTCGTTCTGTCGTACGCAGATACGGTCGCTATGAGTCGGAGCCAACTCGAAGGCACCTAACAACAGCAACGATCATTTTTACCCAATCACGAGTAGGATCAGTTTTCAGACTCTCCCATATCCTTTGAAAAGAATTTGTACATTTCCCTCCGTTTAAAAGAAAATACTATTTTGACATGTAAAATCAGCCTTAGCATCTTTTTTTAATTAGAAATACAAAATAATCCACAATGCACAAGCCATATGACCTTCAGAAAATTACCTAACCTCGCTGAGTATGTGTCCTTACCTGTAAGAGGAGAATGTTGTTACCCACCCCAGAATCCCTGAGTGGCACAAACAGTTAATGCGCTCAACTGCCAACCCAAGGGTTGGAGGTGAGCCCACCCAGAGGGCCCTTGGAAGAAAGGCCTGGCAATCGGCTTCTGAGAAACCAGCCACTATAAGTCCTGTGGAGCACAGCTCTGCTCAGACACACGCAGTGTCTCCGGGAGTCGGGGTAGACTTGGCGGCAATTGCTGATTGCGTGGTTATAGCCCACCCCCAGGAAAGCTGTTTTGAGACTAAATTAGGTGAAGCAAGCGGAAGAAGTGCTCGTTTTCCTTTGTGACCCTGATCATCTTCCCGTTTTTATCCAGGAATTGAGAAAGTCCAGACTTCCCTGGTAGTGCAAGCTGTTTGCGCTCAGCTACTAACCCAAAGTTTGCTGGTTCAAACCCACCACCTAAGAAAGGCCTGGCAATCTGCTTCTGTAGAGATTGCAGCCAAGAAAACCCCTGAACGCTCTACTCTGTAACACCTGGGGTCGCCATAGGTCAGCAAAACTCAACGGCAACAGGTTTGGTTTTTTTCTTTGCTTTGCTTTGCTTTCTGGTTTTTAAACCACCACAGCACCCTAATTTTCCCAACTTTTATACATTTCGAATGGCGAACTCTTCGCGTCTGAGAACTCTTGTGTTGGCCCCTGCTGTCCGTCTCTCAGCTTGGAGAGGCGCTGAGGCCGTGGGCCTGGCTGGGGCTCTCTAGGGCTGACTCTGGCCAGCGTCCCTGGAAGGATGCTGGCTGCCGAGCTGGGAAGGCCGGCCTCCGTCAGGTCAGCAGCCTGCTGGGTGGCTCACCGACCACCATGCTCATGGAAGGCCTTTGCCCATCACCTGGGACGCCTCACTCATCACTCATCACCATGCTGAGCTAAGGGAAAGAGTCGCTGAACCTGTTTTTCTGCTTGCTGCATCAGCTGGGGGAGAGGCAGGGACTTTTGTTTGTTATTTCAGGAGTAAGCTGCATAGGAGACTAAGGTTAGTTGGAGCTTGACAGCTATCAATGGACTGATCTAAACCGATGCAGGGATTTTACCATCCTAATAACACAGCGAAAGAGAGGAAGGCCTTTAAGGAGATGATTGACACAGAGGCTGCAACAAGGACGGCGCGGGACGAGGCAGTGTTGCTTCCTGTTGTGGGTGGGGTCACCATGAGTGGGAACCGACCCGACAGCACCTAACAACAACAATAACGCACACCACCACCCATCTGCCACTTGGGTGGCTTGCGTGTTACCGTGATGCTGAAAACTATGTCACCGGTATTTCAAATACCAGCAGGGCCACCCATGGTGGACAAGTTTCACTGGAGCTTCCAGACTAAAGCAGACTAGGAAGAACGGCCTGGCAAGCTACTGAAAATTAACCAATGGAAACCCTATACATCACAACAGAATATTGCCCACTATAGTGCTGGAAGATGGACTCCCCCGGTGAGAAGGCTCCAGCACACCAACGACTGTGACAGCAACACAGGACCGGGCGACATTTCACTCCAGTGTGAATGGGGCCACTGTGAGCCGGAGCTGACTCAACGGCCGCTAACAGCAATAACAATAACACGGAATTTCAGAAAAGATGGGTGAGTCCTTTGATCAGCGTGCCAAGAGTTGATAAAATAGATACGTATTTTATGAACAATTGTTCTCCATTCCAGCCAGCCTTCTGGTCGTGTCATCCAAGCCCCTCAGCAGACATGTGAAGCCACAAACAGTGTTGGTAGCTTTTTGTTTGTTTCTTGTACGTCCTTTCTCTTGTCTTCCCTTCTCTTCCTTCCCTCCTCCTCTGCCATCTTCTCGGACATGGTCCTAGCACTCTGCCCCCTTCTCCACCACGTTCTTCTGGGTGAAGACACTTGGGCCGCGCCCAGCCTCTGTGGGCCTTAACATCTCAGACCGGATGTGGCCTAGCCCTTTACCTGGGTGATGGCAGATCGGATTTCTCTTTCCAAACTCCCAAATCTCAGATCTGAGCTAGCCAGCTTTCTCTCCTTAGCAACCAGTGTTGGAAAAATCGCTCCCTTTTTGGGAAGGAAGCTCAGAAATCTCACTGGGAAGTTTACATCTGGAAGGGGCATTCAACGGCATCTATTTCAGCAATTCCTAATCATTTTTGGCTTCAAGAGCCCTCGTCTGTTATTTTGGCAATAGCTGGCTGTCTGCTCACCAGGGAAAAAGTGTATGCGAGCCCACCCACCCACACACACCCACACACACACACACACACACATGCTGCGTGTAATGTCAGCAGTCCACGGATGACGAAGGGACTGCCACAGGCCTGAGGCATGAGACGCCTGCTGTACCAGCCCTGGAGGATGGCGGAGGAGCTGGGCGAGGCCCAGGGAGGGCAGGGGACCCTGGCCTTCTCTGTCACCTCTGAACCCGCTTCCTCATCTGTACCATGAGGTGACAGGACGAAGCTGACTCTCAGCCTCCTCAGCTCCACTTTTCTTGTGACTCACCAGGCGCATTGGTCTCCGAGGGCTGCTACGGGACAGCATCACACGCAGACAGCTTGTCAGAACAGAAACGCATTGTCTCGTCGCTTGGGAGGCCGGGAGCCTACCGTCAGGGTGTCGGCCGTGTTGATTCCCTCTGAGGCTCTGAGGGAGAACCTGTCCCTCGCCCTCTCCGGGCTTCTGGCGATGGCCGGGCATCCTCAGTGTTGGCTGGCTCGTAGCCCGTCACTGATCTCTGCTTGTCTCCGGTCCCCATCCCTGCCGTCTCCGAGGCCGTCTTCCATCTCTCTGTCTATTGTCCTGTATAGGACACCGTGCAGGTGGGATTAGGGCCCACCCTGTGCCACCGTGACCTCATGTTAGCTTAGCTGATAACACCTTCAAAGGCCCTATTTCCAGACGAGGTCACGCTCACAAGTATGGGGTTGGGGCTTCAACACGTTTTTTTTTTTGGGGGGGAACACAATTCGGTCCATTGCACCCAGTATCACACTTCACGCAAGTTCGTGTCAGAGACGGGGTCACAGCAGGTCCTGGACAGTGGCCCTCTGCCCGCTGTATCCATGCTTCCCCGTGGCTTTGCACCCCGTGAGTGGGAAGCGGCCTTTCCTCCCTACTCTGCTCACCCCCAGTTAACAAAGCGAGCGTGCTCCAGTACACAAGGACGTCAGCCAGGTTTTTCCGCTTGTGTCCAGAGAAAACAGATTCTGAGTGCCACAGACGTGTTACAAAACCTTCCAGGGAAAATGAAGACGGTAGTGAAGAAACTTAAACCATCAACAAATAAGGTTTGAAGGCATCGCGAATCTCCGAAATAAAAGATCAAAACTAACTTCAGTCCCCAAGGCGGTCTTCAGTATTTTTGTAGGTTGCGACATCTCCAAAAATGCAAAGCTAGCACAGATTCAAAAGCGTGTCTCTCCCCTGGCCCAGTGGCAGCTCCTCCCTGAGGACTGACCCATGGAGGGTCCATGACGTGGGGTCTGGTAGGAAGAATGTTCTGGAGGTCCAGAGACAGAGCAACCTTATCAGCTAGCACGGCTTGTTTTTATTTAGAGCGGAGCTTTCTGGGTCCGGTGCCCACTGCGTGAGGAGCCTGTAACCACCTTGAAGACACCTTTCCTCTTGCGGAGACAGGGAGGATAGAAGACTGTCTGCCACGCCCCACGCTCCCTGGATGTGAGGGCTTCCCCTCGGCTGCCTTCCTGGAGTTCTTCCCCAGAGTCTCGGTCTGTCTCTTCTGCCCCAAACGGCCGTGGTGACGCTGTGTCTGCCAGAGAAGGAGGCCTCTCTCCTCCTCCGCTCACAGACATTCCTTCATCGTTTTCCAGACCCTGGCCCCTGTCCCTCCTCCTCCTCCGTCCAAACCTGCCTCCTGGACGTTTCTAGGTGCCGCGGTGCTGCGGACTGAATTGTGTCCCCCTAAAATATGTGTTGGAACCCTGACCCCTGGACCTGTGGATGTGATCCTGTCAGGAAACGGGTTTTATTTATTATGCTAATGAGGCCATACCAGTGTGGGGTGAGCGCTCCCACTTCTGAGTTGTAAAAAGAACAGATTAGGCACAGAGGCACACACAGGTGGGAGCGGACAGACGGCTGAGACACTCATCCGCGAGGATTAGGGGCAGAGTCTAGAAGCCGAAATAGACAGCGAGGACCTCCTTGTGGAGCTGTGCCCTGAATTTGGACCTCCAGCCTCCCAGGCTGCGGGAAAACCAATGTCTGTCCTTCAGAGCCCTCACTGGTGGTCTCTGAGTAACAGCAGCCCTCGCCCACTAAGACACGTGGTCCCTTTAAATGCTGCTGAGCAAGAAGGGCAGCCTTGACCTGGTACAGATACAGGAAGGAGGAAGCTCCCAACTCCGGAAATGAATCCACGCTGGGTTTTAAAAGTTGTCTTCTGAAATGCTTGCACAGGAGGCCCTAATTCCAGCTCATCCTCTGAAGCAAAAGAAAACAAAACGGCCAATTATGCTACCGGTACATGATCTGATCACAAAGGAGGCTGCAATGATTTGACCAGAAAAGAACATTTTTGCATTCTCGACGGTATTCTTAAAGCGCTTGCTCTCCCATTTGCTTGGAAACTTGAGAGTGAGCTGCGCTGCTGTGGGAAGCAGTTCTTCTGAACAGAGGCACTGGTGGTTTCTCGTCCCAACAGGTCCAGCGGGGAGTCCAGGGCACTGTACACCCCAGGCGGCCGGGCAGGGTGTTCAGGGGACAGTGGAGATCAACGGGATGGGATGACATTCGAGAGGAAGGCAGGCAGGAAAGGGGATGGGGGGGGACAGAAGGGAGAAGGAAAAGAGCATCCTCAGCTGTGCCACGACCCCAGACAGAGCCCGCTTCTCCTGCTCCTTCATGCCCACTGACTCCTTGAATGACACTTGTTGCGTGCTGCCATCGAGTCACCCCCAGCTCAGGGCACCCCACGCACAATGGAGCAGAAAGCTGCCCGTCCTGTGCCAGCCCTGTAATCAGATTGCTGTGTTCTCACTGGCTGATTTTCTGAAGTAGATCACCAGGCCTTTCTTCCTAGTCTGTTTTAGTCTGGAGGCTCCGCTGAAGCCTGTTCAGCATCACAGCAACACGCAAGCCTCCACTGACAGATGAGTGGTGGCTGCTCCTGAGGTGCACTGGCCAGGAATCGAACCCGGAGGGCGCGTGGCGGGCGAGAATTCTAGCTGAACCACAATTGTCCCTGAATAAATAATTAAACTCCTCTTTCAAATAGTGGTTAAGAAAAAAAATACAAACGTGATCCAAACCACTGTCAAGCATTTAACAAGAGGAGAGCAGCGAGCATGTTCAGCTTGTGCTCTGGGCTGCCTCCACCTGCCTTCCCCCATGCCTGCCAGTCAACCTCCGCAGCCTCGGCTTCACCGTAACCAGATTTTCAGAGTGTGGGCTACCCAACCTGGAGGCTGAGACGAGATCTCAGACATGCAGCCAGCCTGAGAGCAGAGCTTCTCTACGTGAGTGTGCTCACCATGCCCTGGGACTTGGCTGATGGTGGACTCTGAGTCTGCAGGCCTCGGGCTGGCCTGAGAACCTGCATTTCTAACCAGCTGTCAGCAGTGCTGCTGGCCCAGGGCCCCACTTGCAGATGTGAAGCCCTGGAGAAGAGCAGGGTTTGCAGTGTAGGCTTGAGATTCGTGCAGCAGGACGCGGGGAAGGAACTACAAGTCGCTGTTCTGTACCTTCAGATATAAGGACTCTTGGGGAGGACCCAGGCATATTCGCATAAATTATTGTCACAAGGCACCAGCATATTTACAGTTTAGAGCCATCATACTATCAGGCAGGAACTCTTCAAACTTTTGGATTTATGGTAAAAAAATGTTAAATTAAAAAAAATTTTTATAGAAATAGATTATTAATTTTTTTTTACAACTTTAAAGCAAAACTCAGGAATTGTGCTCAGAATTTTTCCCCTTTCAATAAGTGTTAACAAAATGCAGCAAATAAAAATTTTTCACATGGGGTCAGGGATGCAGTGGTGGAAGAGACAGTGGTGGCTGTGCGTTTATTAGCTGTGTGGCCTTGGGCCAAGGAATGTAACCTTTCTGTGCTGCAGCCTTCTCTGTAAACCGCAAGCCGTATGGGAACCTCCCTCAGAGGGTGGCTGCGGGGAGATGCCCGTGGTACACACTTAGTAGTGTCCGACCCATACAAGGCCCTCGCTGAACGTTAGTTGATAACATTGCTGCTGTTACTCTTTCTCCCTCTACCTCTTCCACGGGTACCTGGGAGGGGAGACATACCTAAGCATGTTGGAATGTAAACATGTGTCTTAGGCTGGGTTCTCTAGAGAAGCAAAACCAGTAAAGCATATAAATATATATAGAGAGAGATTTTTATCAAGGAAATGGCTCACGCAGTTGTAGAGGCTGGAAGGTCCCAAGTCTGTCGATCAGGATAGAGGCTTCTCCTGATTCACGTAGCCACAGGGACTGGCGAACTCAAGATTGGCAGGTCGGTGAGCAGGGCTCTTGCTCACAGGCAAGATCGACTAATCCCTAAGATTGGCAGGCAAGACTGATCTAGCTCAAGTCCCAAGAACCAGAGGTCAGATGAACAGGAGCCAGCTGCAGGATCCATTGCAAGCAAAAAACCCTCGAGTCTTGCCAGAATATCCACTTATATCCGATGCAGGCCACACGCCCAAGGAAACGCCCTTTCACCTGATTGGCTGCTCACAGCAGATGCCATCATGCAGATGAACACGCCATCATACCACTGCCAAACCACTGAGAATCACGGCCCAGACAAGTTGACACACAGCCTTAACCCTCACAACATACGAGGGCAGGGACTTGGCTTCATGCATTTTTGTGGCGGTGGCAAGTTCAACCTATGTAGCAAACGAGAAGAAACAACTTAGACAGCGGGTAAGTTTTATACAGAAAATGATGATCCAAAGATAGTTAACCCCCAGGACATCCCCTAGAGTCAACAGCCTGAACCTGGTTGTTGTTAGTTGCTGTCAAGTAGGCCCCCAACTCGTGGGGACCCCACGCACAACAGAATCAGAGTGTGGTGATCCATAGGGTTTTCATTGACTGATTTCAGAAGCAGATCACCAAGCCTTTCTTTCTAGTCCATCTTAGTCTGGAAGTTCCACTGAAACCTGTTCAGCATCATAGCAACATGCAAGCCTCCACTGATGGACAAATGTTGGCTGCACACGAAGCATTGGCCGGGAACTGAACCCAGGTCTCCCACATGGAAGGTGAGAATTCTGCCACTGAACCACCAATCTTTTTGCAGCCTGAGCCTTAAAACAAAAAAAAAAACCCATTGCCATCGAGTCGATTCCGACTCATAGCGACCCTATAGGACAGAGTAGAACTGCCCCATAGGGTTTCCAAGGAGTGGCTGGTGGATTCAAACTGCCGACCTTTTGGTTGGCAGCTGAGCTCTTAACCACTGCGCCACCAGGGCCCCAGCCTGAGCCTTAGGCAACATGAACTTCAGGCTGCAGTGGGCAACTTCAGGTACCCAAGGAAGTAGGACTCCATGCTGTGACCTTGAAGATCCCTTCCTATCTTAAGGGACCCGGATTCCATGAATCATGGGGAGTAAGAGGGGACACTACCGAAGCAGCCTTCAGTTTCACCTGGCCCTGGTTTTATAGGGCTACACACCTAAGTCCTTAAGGGCCGTGGAGACAGCTCAAATGGGACACTGATGCCCATCAGCTGCTTGCCTCCGGGGCTGTGCTGTTTTGAGATCACAGAATAAAAAGTGCTGTAGGAATGCTAAGTAGTAGTCTAAGATGATCGTAAATCTTCTAGGAATGACACCTACCAGTAGCAAGCCCTCTGATTAACCCTCAGGACCTTTCTGATGGTATCCCAGCCCTGCTCAGTCTTTCACACAGTGAGGACCCAGTAAGTGTTTGCTGGGTGCAAGAGAGATTGACCAGGTCCACCAAACATGGATCAAGTCAAGGGTCTTATCAATTATCATTACTTAAGGTTCACAAGCAGTCTCATTACTTGTGTTCGTTAGCTGAACATTACAATTTAAAAATGTAAACTGATGAGCTTGTCCAACTATTTGACATGGGGTTGGAAAAGAAGAGGTCATTGTCTGCGTGTTGGATAACACGGTTGCCACACGCTTAGGGTGGACTCAGCTGCTGGAAGCAAGCCCACCTGGCCCAGGGCTCCCAGAGGAAGCCTGAGGGGTTGTAAGCATTCCACCGATAACCCAGAATGGTGTTTGGTCCCAGTAGACCACAGGGGCACCCCAATTCATCCTAGAAAGCATCCTAGGCAGCAATAAAATTCAAGAACTACTAAAGCAGATCTGAGCTGTCTTGGGGATTCCCTGAAGTATTCATTCATTCAACAAATATTTGTTGAATCATCCACTCTGTGATGAGTAACACACAATCCTTCCCTTCAAGAAACGTATCATTTAGGGGAGACAGACAGGTTAGTAACTAACTATTATGCAAGGCTGGATGGGACAGATGCTGTAGTAAATCTGCAGGCAGTGCGTTGTGGAGATGCTGGGAGACTGGAGGCCCAGGTGGGCTGGCGTTCGAGCTGAGCCTCAAAGGACGCAAAGGCAGAGCAGAGAGAGAAAAGCCTGAATTTCTGTTTAAATGGATAATATTGTACACTGTTTGAATACCACACAGTATTTAGAGATGCATACACCAAGAGGGGGCAGCGGTGGGATCCTCGCCTTCCAGGCCAGTTCGTCTCATGCGCAGCCACACCCGGCTGTCAGAAACACCTGTGTGTTTCTATGACGCTGAATAGGTTTGAGCGGAGCTTCCTGACTAAGATGGAAAAAAGGAAAAAAGGCCTGGTGATCTACTTCCAAAATCAGCCAGTGAAAAGCCTGCGGATCACAGTGGCCCATTCGCCCGCCACCCATCATGGGGATGGCGCAGGGCCAGGGCCTGCTTCAACGCCAGCTAACAACTAATACACTAAGACATCTGATTCCCACCCCGCCTCACCACTCATGTTGGCTGTTCGTTTATCTTTCTGTTTCTTTATGTAAATGAGAGCAGATGCATGGAGTCCACAGAAACGTATGGTTTTGTTTTTCTGGGATGGGCGAAATGGCAGCCCGCCTGTATGCTAGTGGAAGAGGTGCAGGAGAGAGGGCGTGTATGGCGGCGTAGGTTAAGAGACAGTAGAGTTGCTGCAGTTTGTCCCTGAGTGGGCGAGGGTGTGGGGCCTGGTGCAAGAGGGAAGGGTCTAGTCTTGTCACACAAGTGCGACCCACAGGGTTTCCAGTGGAGGCAGAGGTAGGGGTGCAGCAGGGCCATTGAGTGATGTTTTCAAACAGGGGCACTCATGACATAGGTTGTTGTCGTAAGTTGCCGTCCAGTCGGCCCAGACTCATAGCAACCCCGGGTAAAGAGAACAGAACGTCACCTGGTCCTGCACCAGCTTCATGATCATTGGGGTGTCCGTTGCTGTGGCCACTGTGTATTTTGAGAGCCTTCCAACCCAGGGGGGCTCATCTTCCAGAACTACATCAGACAATGTTCTGCTGTGATCCATAGAGTCTTCACTGGCCTTTCTTCCTCATCTGTCTTAGTCTGGAAGCTCAGACTGTTATATGTGGATTACAAGCTTCCGACATCATAGTTACACACAGGCCACCACAGTGCAACCAGTGGCAGATGGGGGGGCGGAGGATACAGGTGGGCACGTGCATTTTCACAAGGTCTCCTGGGGATTCTTCACGGTCACCTGGGCCTCCCCAGCCCCATGCTGCCACAAAGGACTGAGGACCACTGATTCACAGGGTAAGTGGGGCTCCCGAGAGGCAGACAGGCCTCTGGGGCATAGCATTTGACAGTGGAGTGTTTGAGCCAGTGGCGCTCCAGGTAGAGGGAGCAAAGGAGCAGAATGTGGATCACTGGGCATGGAGCCAGCGCAGAAAACCGTTTCTGTCCTTTGTTACAGGTAAGATTTCTTTGCACAGCTCTGCTCTGATTCATTCATTGCAATTTTACAGTTTATTTCCCACTTCAAAGTGCAGTCTTCCCTTTCTCATTTCCAAGACTGCAGGAACTTCACTGCTGCCCCGTGGGCCCCGGTGGACATGTCTATGAGGACCTCTTCTTCCTGGTTCTGCTCCACCTTTGGGTACTGTTCACCTGCTCTGGGAACAGAAAACACAGCAAGCACGGCCCAAGGAACAAAAGATCTCAAAGTTGGAAGAAATCTTCCATGTCAAGATTGCCTGCCCCTGTGCTTCAGATTGTTGTTACTTGTCTACGAGTCACCTCCGATTCATGAAGACCTCATGTACAACACAACGAAAGGTTGTCCCATTCGGCGCCATCTTGGTGATCCTTGGTACGTTGGAGTCCATTGTGTGGCTATTGTGTTAATCCATCTCATGGAGGGTTTCCCTCATTTTCACTGGTCATGACTTTGCCAACCATGATGTCCTTTCCTAGAGATTGATCTTCCTGATAACATGCCCCAAGTAAGCGAGCTGAAGTCTCACCATCCTTGTCCTAAGGAGCATTCTTTTTTTTTTTTTTTGTTATTGTACTTTAGATGAAGGTTTACAGAACTAATAGTTTCTCATTAAACAGTTAATACACATACTGTTTTATGACAATGGTTAACAACCCCACGACATGTCATCACTGTCCCTTCTCAGCGCTGGGTTCCCTATTACCAGCTATCCTGTCCCCCCCTGCATTCTCGTCCTTGTCCCTGGACTGTTGTGCCCCCTTAGTCTCGTTTTGTTTTATGGGGCTGTCTAATCTTTAGCTGAATGGTGAACCTCAGGAGTGACTTCATTACTGAGTTAAAAGAGTGTCCGGGGGCCATACTCTCAGGGTTTCTCCAGTCTCTGTCAGGCCAGTAAATCTGGTCTTTTTCTGTGAGTTAGAATTTTGTTCCACATTTTTCTCCAGCTCTGTCTGGGACCCTCTGTTGTGATCTCTGTCAGAGCAGCCAGTGGTGGTAGCCGGGCACCACCTAGTTGTACTGGATTCAGTCTGGTGGAGGCCATGGTAGTTGAGGTCCATTAGTCCTTTGGACTAATATTTCCATTGTATCTTGTTTTCTTCATTGCCCCTTGCTCCCAAAGAGGTGAGACCAGTGGAGTATCTTAGATGGCTGCTCATAGGCTTTTAAGACCGCAGACGCTACTCACCAGGGTAGAATGTAGAACATTTTCTTTATAAACTGTGTTATGCCAATTGAGCTAGATGTTCCCTGACACCGTGGTCCCCACAGCCCTCCGCCCAGCCATTCAGTCCCTCAGGGAGTTTGGATGTGTCTATGGAGCTTCCATGACCTTTCCTAAGGAGCATTCTGGTTGTATTTCTTTTAACACTGATTTGTTCATTCTTCTGGAAGACCACAATATATCCATATTCTTCACCAACACCACAATTCAAATGCATGTGCTTCCGATCAGCTCATCCCAAATCCAGACAGCGCCAGCCTTGTACTAAGAGACTTCCAGCGAAAATCCTGTATGATCCAAACAACCTGGTCCCTTCCACCCTTCTCTCCCACTGCCCACCCTTCCTCCACCCCACGCACCAGAAAAGTAAAAGACTAGGAGAACTACCCTCCCTGGCTGCAACCATTCCTGCTCACTTGGGGTCTCCATGGGATGCCCACTTTTCCCTCTGGAACCGTATCGTGTCCCATATCTCACCCTGCATGCTCCTCAGGAAAGTCTACCTAGACAGAAGTTAAGGGAGCAGGGCTAAGGGAAACAAGCTGGGGATTGTTTGAGGAGGAAAGAAAGATTGAGGATTGAGGAGGAAAGAAAGAGAAGTAAGGGGGTCAGACCTGTGTTGTCTGCCCAGCTTCGTCACCCGCGCTCTTCTGGAAGTAGAAGTTCCCAGAGTCATGCCTGCGAACCCCAAACCTGGTCCTCCGCACACAGCAAGGCCACACAGCACAGGGCAGGAAGACCTCCATCTTCAGGAAGGAGTCTCTACTCTGGGAGCAGACGGATGGCAGCAGGGCCTGGATCCACACAGTTGCACACAGCAGGCACTGAACAACATTTGTGGAAGGGCCTGAGCTGAGAGTGAATGAGCAGAGAGGGAGAAGTGAGAAAGGCCTGCGGGCGACCTCGAGCCTCATGGTCTATGTGCGCAGATCCAAAGTTGCCCCAGTAGGAACACAGCTGGAGCACATATCAAAGGCTTCATTCACACTCCACCAGGGCGACTCAGTGTCCACAAAGCTTCCTGTCAGCCTGGATGTGCCAAGGTCAGAGGGGAGGAATTATTTTGAAACTATGAAAACTTTTGGCACCATCCCTGGTTTCCCAACCCTCCGTCCGGAGTCCATTTGATTTGTACCCTGAAAGAGGGCTTACGCTATTTTTTTCCAACACAGCTGGTGCAAAGAAGCCAGAGTAGCTGTGAGAGCAGCTCCAGGGAGCTCTGTGCTTGGTTATGATGATACTGATAAATAATAGCGGTAATAATAAGGGTAAGCATGTGCCAGACACTGTTCCAACCACTTCTCGTGTATTGATTCAATTTACTGCTTAAGTATTACAGTTGACAAAGTGAGGCACAGGGAAGACAAGGGGTCCCCAAGGTCAGGTGACTAGTATATCCAGCACTAGGATTTGAACCCAGGCAGTGTCGTCTCAGAAAGCTTGCTGTTAATCACCTTGCTGTGTTGCTGGTAGTTGCCCCCAAGTCAGCCCTGACTCACAGTGGTGACCTTACGTATACCAGAATGAAACGTTGCCCTGTCCTGGGCCATCTTCGTGATTGTTGGTATGTTTGAGTCCATTGTTGTGGCAATTGTGCTAAACCATCTCATTGAGGGTCTTTCTTGTTTTCCTTGACCCTCCACTTTACCAAACATGATGTCCTTTTCTAGTGATTGGTCTTTCCTCATGGCATGTCCAAAGTAAGCAAGATGAAGTCTCACCATTCTACTTCTAAGGAACATTTTGGTTGTATTTCTTCTAAGGCTGACTTGCTCATCCTTCTGGCTACCATGTCATACTACCCCTTAATCTACAACCCTGTGTTATAGTTATCCACTCTGTATCCAGGCATCTGCCCCTCTACATGTCTACCCAGGACTAACAGACTCTGGGTTACTAGCTAGGCAGCAGTCCAAACGAGGCAGTAGCCAAGGGAAGGGAAAGTGATAAAGGGTGTATATCCTTGTGTGGCTCTCCTGTGTGTCAGGCTACAGGCGTGGAGAAAACATGAAACAGAAGATTGAGAATCTGGCTCGCATCCTTCGACTACACGGGAAGGAATACTTCCCAGTGGTCTTCACTGCTGACCTCACTGTCCACCCCCTTTTCTGGGCCCCTTCCTAATCCTATTCTACCTTTGTCTCCACTGTGCCACCCAGTCTTCCACTCCCCAGAGTGCCTTCCCTTGCACTGTTTGTTCTTCCCCCCAATTTCACCTTAGTTCTGCACAACATGGCATTTTTCAAAAGCATGAATTTCACTTCTAGAGGGAAACTAATTGGATTCTCTGTGATAAATTACCCAGACCAGAGTGACATAAGGGAACTTGATTGCATTGATTAGCAAAATTATAACCAAATCTATCCAGTCTTCCAGGAGCTTGACAACACACGCTGTAACCGGTGAAATGCACGCTAGTGGGACAGGTTCCATTGTATATATGACGATGGACGCTGAGCTATTTCTCAATCAGGTTATCACCAGCGTAAAATCCAATGTCAGCACACAAGCCATTCCCAGGAGATGGGGGAAGCACTCTTTCATATAGAATCTTTGTGATTCCATCTGGTGCAAAGGAAAGGAAAACAGCTTTTGAACAATAAACAATATTCATGATTGTTGGGGTTTTCCAATACAGTCCATAAACACAATCTTAAAATTGAGCTATATAAAGCGACATTCATTCTTCATTTATTTTCATTGGACTTCATCTACCTGAAGCTTCTGTAAAGTTGCTATCCATATGAACATAGCTGAAAGCCAAAAAATAGAATAAAAGAAATAAAAAGTAATCTTTATTTCCCTGAAGATTTTAGGACGAAGGCATGATTTATAGCACCCATGTTCTATTACATACCTGATGATCCTCACCCTACTTTTAGGTGAAAAATGAGCTTGGTCAGCAATATATTTGTCACAGCAATATGTTTTTTCTGAAGTAACAGCTTACATTTATTAAGTGCTGTGGTAGTAATTAGTGTTTCTCTCCAGTAGTCATGATCCTCTCTGTCATCACATGAAGACTGACCCTCCTGGCCCCCTCATAGTCTGACACATTTGGACTGCTGCCTAGCTGGTAACCCAAGAGCCTTGCTAGTACTACATAGACATGTAGATGGGTGGATGGTTGGGAGGATGGTTGGGAGGATGGTTGGGAGGATGGTTGGGTGGATGGTTGGGAGGATAGTTGGGTGGATGGTTGGGAGGGTGGTTGGGAGGATGGTTGGGTGGATGGTTGGGAGGATGGTTGGGTGGATGGTTGGGAGGATAATTGGGTGGATGGTTGGGAGGGTGGTTGGCAGGATGGTTGGGTGGATGGTTGGGAGGATGGTTGTGTGGATGGTTGGGAGGATGGTTGTGTGGATGGTTGGTGGATGGTTGGGTGGATGGTTGGAAGGGTGTTTGGAAGGATGAATGGATGGATGCAGAGTGAATATCTAGAGTGATAAGGTCTGGCCAACGAGCATGTGTTTTACATCTGGACAGAAACTGACTTTCCAACATGAGATGCTTCAGGGCTTGCTTTTCCCTTTCCTCTGCTCTTTCCCAATCCTGGTCTCAGAATGAGGGCAACTCAAACCCAGAGGACTCTCAGCTGACCCCGCATGGATATGCAGAATAAGCAAGAGTGAAGATGCTGGGGTCGTTTCATTCTGCAGCATTGTGTAGCCTATCCTAGTACACATATCCAGTACACATAAAAGTGCGTACTGTGTACCGGACACAGTTTTAAAAATTTGGTTGTGGTAACTCATCCTGTGCTCAAAACAACCCTCCGAGGTAGATTCTACCTACTCCTATTTGACAAAGCAGAAACTGAGATACAGAGAGGAAGGTAACATCCAATGGAGCCAAAGTCCGTAACATGTTTATCCCACCCTTTAATGGCTTAGGTCATTAAAAATATCAGACTCAATTCTTATGGCCTTAAATATTCTGTTGTATGTTCACAATTGTGGTTGACAATAGCAAGATGATTTCCTCTATTTCTTGGTAGTTGAGGGACATCAAGATTGAAAGCAGGCAATCAACATGGGGTAGGTAAATATACTCGTACCAGAGCAGTCAAAAGACAGCATCACAGCCCTGTGGGGTTTGTCTTACTTTCCTTGGGCTTCCATAACAAAATACCACTAAGTGGAAGGCTTTAAAGAACAGAAATGTATTGTCCCACAGTTCTGGGGGCTACAAGTCCAAATCAGGGTGTCGGCCATGTCGGCTCCTTCTGAGATTTTGAGAGGAACCGTTTCAGGCCTCTCTCCTAGCTTCTGGTGGCTGCTGCAATCCTTGGCGCCCCTTTGCTGATTATAGATACATCTGCCTCTGTCGTCACCAGGCATCTGTCTCCCCCTCCCCAGAGTGTGTGACTCTGTCTCCATGCCTGTTTTCCGCTTTTATAAGACACCACGCAGAAGGGTTCTGAACTGGGACCCACCCTGCTCCAGGATGACTTAACTGGTAACATCTGCAAAGAAAGACTCTATTTCCAAACTAAGTCACATTCACAGGTACGGGGGTAGGACAACATATCTTTTTTGGGGACACAATTCAATCCGTAACAGGGTTATTAACTATGTTGTGAACTTACAGTTACATTGACCACGTTGGGATGGTTTGGGCTTTCATTTGCTGAGCACAGAGATGACCAAACTCCCCCTGCCCTGCTGGGGTATCAGCTTGATGTAACAGAGGGGAGTCTAACATGGGGGGATGTAACATGGGGGTGTGTAACAAAGGGGTGTCTAACACGGGGGCATCTAACACGGGGTGTGTGACACAGGGGTGTCTAACACTGGGGTGTCTAACATGGGGATGTGTAACGGGGGGTGTCTAACACAGGGATGTGTGACATGGGGGTGTCTAACATCGGGTGTCTAACATAGGGGTGTGTAACACAAAGGTGTCTAACATGGGGGTGTGTAACACGGGGGGTGTGACACGGGAGTGTCTGACATGGGGGTGTGTAACACGGGGGCGTGTGACACGGGGGTGTGTGACATGTCTAACACGGGGGTGTCTAACACGGGAGTGTCTAACATGGGGTGTGTAACGCGGGGGTGTGTAACACGGGGGGTGTGACACGGGAGTGTCTGACATGGGGGTGTGTAACACGGGGGCGTGTGACACGGGGGGCGTGACACGGGGGCGTGTGACACGGGGGGTGTGACATGTCTAACACGGGGGTGTCTAACACGGGAGTGTCTAACATGGGGTGTGTAACGCGGGGGTGTGTAACACGGGGGGTGTGACACGGGAGTGTCTGACATGGGGGTGTGTAACACGGGGGCGTGTGACACGGGGGGCGTGACACGGGGGCGTGTGACACGGGGGGTGTGACATGTCTAACACGGGGGTGTCTAACACGGGAGTGTCTAACATGGGGTGTGTAACGCGGGGGTATGTAACACGGGGCATCTAACATGGGGACATGTAACACGGAGCTGTGTAACACGGGGATGAAAGAGTTGTGTGGCTTAAAAAAAAATAAAACAAGTTAAAAACCCATTAGGATTGTGAAATGAGCAGGAGTTTCGGAATCAAACAGAGCGGGTTTGTATTCCCACGTCTCACTTCCCGGTTATGTGACCTTGGGCAAGCTGTTTAACTTCTCTTTGACTGTCGTTTTCTCATTTTCAGAATGAAAGATATTCAGCTAATAAGGCCTAACTGGCAAGGTTGCTGTAAGAATAACGCGTGTGACACAGCTCAGGCCGTCTGTCAACCGCAGGGTTACAGGGACGCCCGGAGCCCAGAGCACAGGCAGTGAGAGGTTTTCGGAAAAGGAGGAACCAGCCTACGTTTGCAGAAAGAACGGAGACAGCCAACGTCCCTCCTCTGCGTCAACGGGAAGCAAAACATACGGCGATTTCTCTCCACATGGACTGGTTGGCTGACTGCGAAATAACTCGCCTACTGAAATTCTTGCGTTTTCCTTGCTCAGCTTCAGGCAGGCAGCAGAGAGGAGTGCATCACTGGAAAAGCAGATTCTAATCTGATACACTTGGCATCCTGGCAGGACTCCCACTTGGTTCTCTGCCCCATCCCGCTGGAGTTCAAATCCTGTATCAGTTACCTCGAATTTAGTCATCGTCAAAGAAAACCACTGGCCCAGTAGATTTGAATTAATCATAAAATCAGTGTCTTGGAGAAAATCGCATACGCTGGGCACTCCCCTTTAGGTTTTATAACTCTCCAGCTGCAACTCGGGACCAAAAAACAAGGTTTAAAAATACGCCTTGGCCTCAATTAAGAAGAATAATTGAATTGGGATTTTCTATCCATCTTATCACAGCAAGGAACTGGATCACTTTGGGGACAGAGATACAAATTTCTAGAGTTCAAGCGAGGCATTAGTTGTATACAGATAGTCCCCAGATTACGAACGAATTCCGTTCCTAAATCTGTCTTTAAGCGGAATTTGTGCGTAAATCGGAACAGTTAGGTACGGTTCATATCTAACATCAGTTAGTCAAATGTTTGTTGTCTTAGCCATCTAGTGCTGCCAAGACAGAAATACCACAAGTAGATGGTTTTAACGAAGAGAAATTTATTTCTTCACAGTCAAAGTAGGCTAAAAGTCCAAATTCAGGGCGTCAGCTCCAGGGGAAGGCTTTTTCTCTCTGTCGGCCTTCTCATCAATACTCACCCAGACTAGGAGCTTCTCTGCACAGGGACCCCGATCCAAAGGACGCGCTCTGCTCCCGGCACTGCTTTCTTGATGATATGAGGTCCCTCTGTCTCACTGCTCACTTCTGTCTTCTATATCTCAAGAGATTGCCTCAGGACACAGTCCAGTCTTGTAGATCAGGTCCTGCCTTACTAACACAACTGCCACCCATCCTCCCTCATTAACATCATAGAGGCAGGTTTACAACATACAGGAAAATCACACAGTACCAGGAATCATGGCCTAGCCAAATTGATACACACATTTTTGGGGGGACGTAATTCAAACCACGACATTTGTCTTGGTATATACTATACAGTGTACCTTTCTGTGCATAAAAAACTTGAAAGAAACACATCCAGAGACACTAAACATCTTTAACGTAATAATACAGTAATAATAATAACACGGGGCAGGCTCTGGAACTCTCTCCCGCTTGTTGGGCCACACTTGCAGGCCTGGCCTGTACCTGGCGCCTCCTGGAGGCTGAGCACCCCGGGGTCTCTGTGAGAGGGAAGGGCCTATTCTCTCTAGCCGACCCCACTGTCCATCTTACTCAGGAATGACCTGAGAGTGTGGTTCATCCTCAGCCACACCAGGGTTCCCCGTCAGAGATGGGGAGATGCCAGAGATGGCGGCCTTGCTCGTGAGCAGACCTCTGCCCGGGCACTGACCCTCGTCCAGTCAGACCAGCAGGCTGGGCTCACATGACGAGACACGTGGAGTCCTTCTCTACTGAAGGACCGTTTCAGACCCTCAGATCTCCCTGGACCTTCCTCCAGAGCGGTGCCGGACTTTCGCGTTCTGAAAGCCACTCAAGCACACGCAGCAATGGCCTCGCACACAGCAGTGATCACAAAGATGGTGCACGACGGCGCGCCATTTTCTTCTGTCGTACGGGAGTCCCCAGGAGTCAGAGCCGACTGGAAGGCAACTGACAACAACAACTCAAACCTTTGACAAACCTCAGGGCGTTGTTGTGAGGATTGAACGAAGTGTTGCTCGCAGAGTACTTATCATAACACCGTACAACGTAAGCACAAAATAGATGTTAGCTTTACAATCATGCTCTTATACCGGGTGCCACCTCCTGATCTTTCCTTCCTCAGCTAGTTCTTTCCCCTCTGTTCTATTTAAATGATCTGAAAATATGCATACCATGTTTCCGGGTTCCTTGTTTTCTCCCTCAGCTGAAGCTATGACTCTCTGTTTAGTACTTTGACGTATTTGAAACAATTCTGAGGGAGCTTTTGCCTCTGCTGTCTTCTGTAAAATGGTCTTATTTTTTAAGCAATAACATCCATCAGTACTCAGCCTCCTCTATGGTAATAAGAATAACACGCCGAGATGTTAGTTACTTCTGTACAGGGACCAAGCTTGAGCTGAGCAAACGGCAAGTGAATGGCCAAAAGTAGACTAGAGAGATTCAGAATCGGGTTCATTTCTGACCTACATGGTTGCAATATAAGAAATGTGTCCGGCTTGGCACTCCCGCACAGCATGATCCCCAAGTATGCCTGAGCCTTAGCTTCCTCCTTTTCAATAAAACAGCTGACCCTAAAGCGGCTAGTCTCGATTTTCTTCTCACCCGATAACGACCCCAAAGATCCCACACACTGAGCGGGCTTCGTGTCGCCCTTCCCGAAGCCTGATCTGAAAAGCCCGGTGACAAAGCAGGAGAAAAAAGATGAGGTGGTGGGGAGGGCGTCTGGGACTTAGAGGAGAAGGTCTTAGCCATGAGCACCTTCCACGGGGCCAGCGGCAGTGGAATGGCCGTGTAAGCCGCAGCCAGAGAACAGGCGGGACCCCACAGCAGCCCTGTGGGGAAGAGCAGAACTACAGGAAAGGGAGGAGAACTCTGAGAAGACAGCCCCCTGCCCCTCCACACCCCCGCTTCCTCGGACCCCTCCCCCTCCACACACACACACACATACACACACACACACACACACACACACACACACACACACACACACACACACACACACCCCGCTTCTTCGGCCCCCTCCCTTCCTTCCTCTCCTCTCCCTCCCAGGAGAAAAACGAATCAGAACCCAGCTGAAGCCTTCTGAAAAGTACTGCCCCAAGTGGTGTCCTTCCCCGTGGGACAGTGACCCCAGAGCCGGAAAACTCCAAAGGAGGCCTCTGAGTGGCTGATGTCTCTGACCATCCAGCGCTAGAGGCCTCTGGGCTTCTTCATCCTCTTAATCAAGAACGTGGAGTTTCCAGGTGGTGCCAACAGTTAACCCATGCAGCTGCTAACCAAAGGTTGGAGGTTCAAGTCCACCCAGAAGTGCCTCTGAAGAAAGGTCTGGCGATCTACTACAGAAAAATGGGCCTTTTGAAAACCCTAGGAAGCGCAGGTCTACTCTGACACGCAGTTTCCAAACTCGAAAAACATTAAAAACCCTAGCGCTTTTTTTCTTTTTTCGTCTAACCACAGGTGCATTTTTGCACACTCCACTTGACAAGCCGATACAGCTTTTCCTCTTGGAGTAGCTGCTCTGTTTCTGTCTCAGATTTTGTATCGTATTTCTTCCCTTGGATGCCGTCTTCTGCTTTTTCTTCGTAGTTTTGTTTATTTATTGTATGTGTTCATTCATTCTAGAAACACTTACGGAGCATTAACCAGACGTGAGTCCTCGTTCCAGACCAAAATCAACAACAACAATAACGTAAAAGGAGAGAAAATAAACATAAAAAAAAAGAAAATCATGTCATGTCTGCTTAAAGCTGTTGCCATCACCCACCCGTCTGTCAGGGTGCTGTACTGTGGGGCTTGCTTTGCTGTGATGCTGGAAGGTATGCCACTGGTATTTCAAACACCAGCATGATCACCCATGGTGGACAGGTTTCAGTGGAGTGCCAGGCTAAGGCAGACTAGGAAGAAAAGCCTGGTGATCTACTTCTGAAAATTAGCCAATAAAAACCCCATGGATCACGACAGAACATTTTCCTGTATAGTGCTGGAAAATGAGCCTCCAGGTTGGAAAACCAAAACCAAACCCATTGCTGTCCAGTCGATTCCAACTCATAGCGACCCTATAGGACAAAGAAGAACTGCCCCATAGGATTTCCAAGGAGTGGCTGGTGGATTCGAACTGCTGACCTTTATGGTTAGCAGCCGAGCTCTTAACCACTGTGCCATGAGCACTCCCCTAGGTTGGAAGGCACTCAAAATACAGTGGCTTCTGAGTGAAATAAGTCAATCATAAAAGGACAAATATTGTATGAGACCTCTACCGTAAAACTCATGAAAAAGTTTACACACAGAGAAACAATCTTTGTTGGTTACTAGGGATGGGAGGGGTGGGGAGGGAGTACTAAACAGACAATAGGTAAGGGGTAACTTTGGTGAAGGGTGAGACAGTACACAATACTGGGGAAGCCCACACAACTTGTACAAGGAAACATTATGGAAGCTCCATAGACATATCCAAACTCCCTGAGGGACTGAATTGCTGGGCGGAGGGCTGTGGGGACCATGGTCTTGGGGAACATCTAGTTCAATTGGCGTAACACTGTTTATAAAGAAAGGTTCTACATTCTACCTTGGTGAGCAGCGTCTGGGGTCTTAAAAGCCTGTGAGCAACCATCTAAGATACTCCACTGGTCTCATCCCTTCGGCGGCAAGGGAGTGTGAAGAAAACAAGATACAAGGGAAAGATTAGTCCAAAAGACTAATGGACCCCAAATACCACGGCCTCCACCAGACTGAGTCCAGTACAACTAGATGGTGCCCGGCTACCACCACTGACTGCTCTGACAGGGATCACAACAGAGGGTCCCAGACAGAGCTGGAGAAAAATGTGGAACAAAATTCTAACTCACAAAAAAAGACCAGATTTACTGGCCTGACAGAGACTGGAGAAACCCTGAGAGTATGGCTCCTGGACACCCTTTTAGCTCAGTAATGAAGTCACTCCTGAGGTTCACCATTCAGCCAAAGATTAGACAAACCCATAAAACAAAATGAGACTAAGGGGGCACAACAGTCCAGGGACAAGGACTAGAAGGCAGGACGGGACAGGAAAGCTGGTAATAGGGAACCCACGGCTGAGAAGGGACAGGGTTGACATGTTGCGGGGTGGTTAACCATTGTCAGAAAACAATATGTGTACTAACTGTTTAATGAGAAACCAGTTGTTCTGTAAACCTTCATCTAAAGTACAATAAAAACAAAAATTTTAAAAAAAGTACAGTGGCTGCAGCAATGGACTCGAACGTACCAAAGACTGTGAAGCTGGTGCAGGATCAGGCGACATTTTGTTCTGTTGCAGATGGGGTCAGCAGGAGTCTGAGCAGGCACCACAGCAGTTAACAGGAACAAAGGTGTTACGTACTATGGAAAAAAAAAGACAACTCACGAGTTCTGGTGGGGAGAGAGGGTGCCTTGAAACTTTAAATAGAGTAGTCAGGGCAGGTCCCGCTGAGAAGAACAGGTGTGAAAAACAGTCTTCATCCTGGCTCTAACAGCTGACACATATCTTCTTATGCTGCTAAAGAAAGAATCAGCATCTTGTTAGAGCAGCGCGTGTCAGAGCCCGGCTCGGAGGTCTCACCACTCCCATCACGTGATGCTTCTTAGAGGGTACGATCTTCAGCCACTTTTTAAGGTGCTCTTGAGGCTTTGCCTCTACAGACAACCCATCAAGACCCAAACTTCCTTCTGATTGTCATTATTCCAATTCCTAGCATTTAGGACGTGGGATCTAATTCTCTCTGCTCTTTGTTCGATGTATAATACAAATCTAAAGCTTATTGGGGAAAATGTACAAGGTGATTGACTTACATATTTTATTTCAACATTCAGAGATAGTTTAATAGAGTCATTTTAAACCAGCCAAATTAAAACATCTATTCATTTCTATAGAAATTTGGCAGAAATGATACACTTTCTCCTAGAGTTACACTGATACTCTCACTAATAGCTAACACGTGTTTTATAGGAAGCTAACTCACTGAAATCTTCTCTCAAGCACGAAGCCTAATGGTTGATATGTAGTTACATGCGTTCTGTTTAGATCCACAAAATCCACAAAACCATTAACCTATCATCAAAGTCCTGATTTTTTAACTTTAAATCAAATATTACAGTGTTCTTATGTGAGAGATGAAGCTTAACCGGTAGTAATTGAAATGTTGCTGCTTGTTCCTAAGTTTTTCAGAAAGTTATTTTCACATTTATGCTATTGTTGTTTTAGGTGCGGTCAGGTTGGCTCCGAATCATAGTAACAGCAGAAGAAAACACTGCCCGGTCCTGCACCATCCTCAAAACCATTGTTATGTTTGAGCCCATTGTTGCAGCCACTGTGTCAATCCATCTCGTTGAGGGTCTTCGTCTTTTTCACTGATCCTCTACTTTACCAAGCATGATGCCCTTCTCCAAGGACTGGCCCCTCCTGATAACATGTCCAAAGTATGTGAGACAAAGTCTCCCATCCTTGCTTCTAAGGAGCATTCTGACTGTACTTCCTCCAAGACAGATTTGTTCCTTCTTCTGGCAGTCCGTGGTATAGTCAATATTCTTCAGCAACACCACAATTCAAAGGCATCAATTCTTCTTTGGTCTTCCTTATTCATTGTCCAGCTTTCGCAGGCGTAAGAATGCCCTGGCTGCAAGCTAAGCTCTTTCCCCGTCACTGTACTTCACAGCCTGCTCACTAAGACGTGCATTTCAGAAGAGAAAGAGGCAAGCAAAAAGCGCCCATGAGCAGGAGTCTGAACTAGCTTTCATCTTAAACCTGTAGCGTAAGTAAAACACTTGAGCGTGTGGTGGAGGGTGACTGCTTCAACTGGTGCCCATCTGGTTGACAGGCACCCTCGTATCCACGTGGCCTCGCTCTGTACTGACTGTCCCCAGCTCCAGCCAAACCGCATCATATGGAGTCCCAGGCCCGGAGGGGCCCCTCTGAACAGGAAGCAGCACCTGTTCGCACCCGGACTTCCTTTCCAGAAAGCCTTTCTTCCGTGCTCGCCAAGCACCCTGCAAACACTAACGTTCACAACGCCACACACGGGATCGGGATCCCTGGCTGCCAAGCCTGTCCCCGTCTCAGGGTTTTGCTGTACTAGCCACAGGGAGGCTGTTCCTGTGCCCCAGGCTGGTCTGCGGCACTGCACACATCACTGAGTCCCCACTTTTCCAGGAAGTCACTCTCCTGTCTGCACCACCCTCACCCTGACACCAAAAGCTGACAGCCCCAACGCCTCTCAGGCTCCGCACCCTGGGCCTCTCCACACACCCTCACCCCGCCCAGCCACACACCCAAGGTTCCTGACATGGCCTTGTCAGGCCCCTCTGCAGCTCAGGAATGTGACCCGGCCACTCAGCCCTGGCTGCACCAGGCAGGAAACTTGTTGGTCTGGTTGTTAACACATCACTGGCCCTGCTGCATGTATGGCCTTATTTCTGCTTGCCTCCTCCTGGCGTCCCCCAGCTCTCCATGATAGCATCTCCTCCCATCACACTTCTGCCCCCAGGTCTGAGGTATACCAGGCGCCCACCCAAGGCCCAGTCCCTGGTGGAACTCTGTGACCACACGGGGAATGAATATGAGCAGCAGGGATTCCAACCGTCCTCACAACTCTGGGTCGCCGTCCCCTCCAGAGCAGCCCCTCCTTGCCCACCTGCGGTGGGAAGCGCCCCTCACGGAAACACACAGACACAGGCCCCAAACCATACAGTCACACGCCTCCTACCCCGCTCAGTGACGGTAGGAACGTTAGGTGTTTGGCAGTGACCGAAGTCACCGAAGGTTGAGGGAGTGGAGGTGGGCGCAGGCGTGCTGAGAAGGGGCAGTGGAGAAAGGGGTGTGGGGACTCCTCGCAGAGGCGGACGGCACAGAGCTTGAAGAGACAATGATAAAGAGGAAAAGAGATTCTGCCAGGCGTCTGAAAGTGCGAAAACAAAGCACAGAAATAAGAAAACGGATCTCCTTTGGGGCAAATGCTTTCGAGGAAGATCCTGAAGGCGCATCTCCTTGCATGATGTCATTGTGATCCATAACCAGTCAACTCCTCATCGATAGCATCGGGCCAGATAGGCCCCTTAGTTACAAAGCATATGGCAGAACTAGCAGGGAAGACAGCCCAGGTGAGCGTGGCTGGCCGCTCTGCAGCGTACTGAGACCGCCATCCCATTCCCTCAGGGGCTGCCCAGGAGGCCAGGCACGAGACTCCCGTGTGGTGGAAGCAGGAACTAGAAGTTAAAGGCTGGTAATCACCTGTGGAAGGAGTCCCGGTGGCACAGTGGTTAAGCGCTCACCAAGTGGTTAAGTGATTAAGCTAGCTGAAAGCCTGGAGGTTTGAGCCCACCCAGAGGCACCTCGGAAGACAGGCCTGGCGATCTGCCTCTGAAAGGTCCCAGCCTTGATGACCCCGTGGAGCAGTTCTACTCTGCACACGTGGGGTTGCCAAGAGTCCAAGCTGGCTTGACAGAAGCTAAGAACAACAACAGTTACCTTCTCAGTTAACGCACTCAGCTGCTAACCAAAAGGTCGCCAGTTCAAACCTACCCCAAGGCACCTTGGAAAAAAGACCTGGTGGTCTACTTCCAAAAAATCAGTCTTTAAAAACCCAGTGGGGCACAGCTCTACTCTGACACACACGTGGTTGCCACGAGTCAGATTCAACCTGGCAGCAAACGGTTTGTGTTTTAATCACCTTTTCAAGGAGATATGCAGCCTGGTTTATGTTCTATAACGAAATGAATGGCACCAAAGTGTATAAACAAAAACAAAAACCAAACCCATAGCTGTTGAGTCGCTCCTGACTCAAAGCAACAGAGCAGAACAGCCCCATGGGGTCTCCTAGGCTATAACCTTTGCAGGAGCAGATGGCCAGGTCTGTCTCCCACTAAGCGGCTGGTGGGTTTGAACCTGCAGAACTTTGAGTTAGCAGCCAAGTGCTTCACCACTGTGCCGCCAGGTAGGGCTTCTTCCAAAGTGTTTAAGGAGCTCAAAGTTTCTGATGCTGGGATGAGTGAGAGACGGAAGGAAGATTTTATTTGCCTTCTCTACGTGCTTCAAATGCCCTTTTCACTGTTTATAGGAAGCCCTGTCTCCCGGTGACAGTATGAATCACCTGTCTTTCTACTCAGGCCCCTACCACGTCAGCTCATCCTTCTTCTACCCAGGTG
>NW_004443938.1:3002567-3027272 GCF_000243295.1 Trichechus manatus latirostris | reverse complement strand
GTACTCAGTCCCTACAGTGAGCTCAGACCCTGTGTGAGGGCCGTGTGCACATACTCAGTCCCTACAGTAAGCTCGGACCCTGTGTGAGGGCCGTGTGTGTACTCAGCCCCTACAGTAAGCTCGGACCCTGTGTGAGGGCCGTGCGCGTACTCAGTCCCTACGCTAAACTCTGCTTGGAAGATGAAGGATGTTGGTCATCACCATTCAGAAAGAACGAGAAGAGTTAAATGTCACAAGCGTGTGTGACGCAGATTTCCATTACTTTCCCGCTTTATTCTCTTCCTGTAGACACTAGTGAGCCCCCTGAAACGCTGTCTTTGTTTTTGTCTCTTTGGCCAAATGGGTTTGGAATGGTTATAGCAATGACCTGTGAATCGTTATAGCTAATGCCCCAGTGCCTTCTCCGGGTAGAAGCTCATTATACGTTTGGTGAGTACACAGACGGGCGGATGGATAAATCACTGAGTGATAGCCTGTTAGGGCTAGACCAGCTCATGGGTTAGACCTGGCGAACCCCACAGGGGAAGGAAGCGTTTCTTAGGACAGTGGTCCCCTGTTCCAACCTCCCTGAGAGCAGAAAATTGCTGAAAGGACAGGTTGTTGCAGAGGTCACTGGAGAATCCCAGATCCCTGAATTATCAGATGGAATTTCAGCCTCACAACAAGATGTATCCCTTCCTCCATTCTGTAGGTGAGAAAGCAGAGAGTCAGAGAGGTTAGACAACCTAGCAACCACGATGTGACGGAGCAGAGATTTTGGCATCTGACTCCAAGTCTACACTTACGTGATGACACCATAGCAAACTCATCAGACTGAACGCAGAGCCACTCCTCCGGGACCCCACAGTGAGGCCATGAGACACTCAGCAGAGGTGGCCTAAGGAGTACACTTCACCTTCACCCTCAGCTGTTCCTCTAACGCGTCTCCCAGGGCGTACCGTACCACATGAACGAGTGCATCTTTTCATTCCTGTGATTCCATTTCAGACTTTCAGATGTGCATTATCTTCTTTCTTCTCTTTCTCGTTTCGAATCCTCAAGCTTTGTTATTTCTGCCTTTGAAGTGGGTCTCACATACGGTCCTTTCTCCCTAATTCTCCTTTCTCAACACCCCCAATGTCCCGCCTTCACGTCCTTGAATTTTCACTGCTACAAAAATCTCCTCATTGTTTTCCCTACCACTTGTATTCTTCATACACTTGCCATGTTGATCCTCCACCCTGTTAACATTCTAAGAACATGCACGTCATCATTGCCTCTCTCGAGAACCTACAAAACCTGCCTCTTGCCTAGAGCAGAAGTTCTCAAATGTTTTGGTCTCAGGACTGATTTATACTCTTAAAAATTATCAAGGACCCCAAAGAGCTTTTGTTTATGTGGTCATTTCTAAGCAGACAGTCCCTCTCAGGCGCCGTCGCTCTCCCTGCGCGGCCTCGTCTACGTGGACGGTCCGGCTCAGTCGCTGTCACTGCTCCTTTCTGTCTTCTCCACGGACATTTGGACACAGACAATTTACTTGGTGGTTTTAGTTTGTTTCTCTCACTGTTTGTAAGGATTGAACTGCGTCCCCGAAGAAGGTGTGTTGAGGCTCTAACTAACACCCGGTACCTGTGAACATGGCCTGGTTTGGGGGTGCAGGCCTCCAGAGGGTGTACACAGTCAGAGCGTTGGCATCCACTTCCGGGCGCTGGTCACCCTGGCAGCGAGCTCCATCCCAGGTGTCTGGCAATCACTGAGCAGAGCCAGGCAGGAGGGATGCCGCCTGCCCGCTTGCCCCTCCCAGGAGCTTCATCTGCTTGAGATATGTCCACCACTGCTCAAGTCAGGCGGCCCTTCCCGAGCTGGGTGGGCTTCCCACTGACCGAAACATGGCTACAGTGGGTGCGAGCTTTCTGGAGCAGCTCGAGTCCTGCATAGTTTGGTCTTGGACTTTTCTTCGGACCATGTGGTGTCACCCCCTCCGACGGTGTCACCTGCTGCAGTCCACACCCCCTGCACCCCCACAGTGACGCCACTGGGTCCTTCGATTGTCGTTCTACATGTCATCTGGTGCCCCCCTGGACTTGCGCCTGGGGGCAAGTGTCCCCCTCTTCCCTCTCCCTTGCTACACCTCTGGGCTGGCTTCCACCCCAGGCTGGGAGAGCAGCATGAAGAGACTCTCCCTAGAGCCTCAAAAGGAATCTACCTGGCTGACACCTGATTTCGGGCTTCTAATCTGCAGAACTCTGTTCTGATAGCCCCCGCTTTGTGGTGTTTTGTGACGGCAGCCCCAGGACACTATTGCACTCTCTGTCCCCTCAGCAAACATGAAGTCACAGGCGCCAGCTTCCTCAGCAGCACTGTGCATATACAGGAGACAGTGGAGGGGCGGGCAGTGGAGGGACCGGGAGGACGCGGTGGGGCAGGGATGATGAAGTGAGCTGCCCAAACGAAGCAGGAGACATAGCTTCCATCTTATCTCTGGTCTGGGTTCTGCTTTGTCACGCGCTTCAGTGCGAGAATACACTCTTTTGAGGGACCTTTAAAAAAGCAAATTACATGTGCTTCTTTTGTTAAGAAAACTAAGTATCACAATGGTTGTCCCCACCCGTGGGGAAGGAGGTGAAAGCAAGATGAAGGAGAAGAGCATCCAGGAAGATGAAGGGGACCTGCACTCTCTGAGCATCTGCTGCATCCTTGCCTTGGACACAAGTCCGTTCACTCCCCACCACTGGGATGGCGGCCCCTGTACTTGTTTTGGAGGGCTGCTGTCACAGAAGGCCACAAAATGCTTTAAACAACAAGAATGCATTGTATCACAGCTCTGGAGGCTGGGCATCCGCGATCAGGGTGTTGGCAGTGTTGATTCCTCCTGAGGCTCTGAGGGACAACCTGCTCCATCCCTCCCTCCCAGCTTCCAGTGGCCCCAGGCATTCCTTGGCTTGGGGCTGCAGCCTCACAAGGTCCTTCCTCTGTCTTCCTGTCTCTGTGTCTCTCCTCTTTCATAAGGACACCACTCAGACTGGATTAGGACTCACCGTGCTCCAGAACGACCTCATGTGAACTGAGAACATCTTCAAAGACACTATTTCCAAACAAGGTCACACTCACAGATACCAGGGCTTAGGACTTCAACACAGCTTTTTGGGGAGCATTTGATCCATAAGAACACCATTTTGCAAAGAGGTTACAAAAGTTGCCCCAGGTGGAAAGCTGGGTTCTCAACCCGGGCCTGTGAGAGGGCCTGGCCTCTGTGTGTCCCGATCTAGAGCATTCTCGGTCGTGCGTGGTCATTGTTCACTCACCACAGGTCATAGGTCCATTCCCCCGACTGCATTCCTCAGGGATGGGGCAATGCTTCTGACTTGTGATTCCTTAAATACCTTTTCTGCTCCCCTTCCCGGGCCTACAGGCCTACGATGCTGCTCTCGACAGAACGAAGGCAATGGGGATGCCCAGGCGACTGGGTAGTTACTATCAGCAAGGTGTGGGGTTTAGGGCCCTGCCAAGGAGCCGGAGTAAAGATCCTTAAAGTGTCTAGACAAGCCTCAAGGAGGTCAGTGAACGTGGGGAAACATTTAGGAGGGGGCGGCCCGAGGTCACACAGCATTTCCAGATCAGATCAATGCAAGTCTTTTGTTATTAAGGGAAAAATTAAAGTGTATTCTGCAGCAGCTGTGCCTGTCTGAAACGCGGGCATGAGGAAGAGTTTGATTTTTGTTATGCAACAACAGCAAAAGTGGAGACTTTTCATCAGCCCATTCTGGAAATCTCCTACAATTACTGAAGAACATAACCCATTGCCGTCCAGTCGATCCCGACTCACAGTGACCCTATAGGACAGAGTAGAACTGCCGCATAGAGTTTCCAAGGAGCGCCTGGTGGGTTTGAACTGCCGACCCTAACCGCTGCGCCACCGGGGCTTCCACTGAAGAACACAGACGGGACTAAAACCCTGAAGGCAGCTGTTCATTCTTCCAGTGACTACACCTTGGTGGTGATTCAATTACACAAAACCTCCTTAAGTACTTGATTGGGACCCCCACCAAGAACAATTTGTCCCTCAGGATAGCTTAGGATATTTCCACCCTCTAACCAAGTGAGAGGGAAATAAAGGATTACTGCCAATTACGGGAGTCCGGGAGGAAACCGCGAGAAGCACGCTGCCCCGAGGGCTGCCGCGCAGAAGGCTGCTGTGACTGGTCTGCGCGTTTCCTGAAACAGGTCACCAGAGGGTGGGAGGACTTACGCAGAGTGGAAATGGTGCTGGGCTTATTTCTCCTTCCATCTTAAACTGACCCCTTTACGGGGCACAATTTCACCTTTAGACACAACGTGCAAGTCTTTAGATCTTGAACGTCTGGGACTCAAGGCTTCCGTGCATCCTACATGACACCTTTGTATTACCTCACTTCTGTCTGCCGCGGGTGCTCACTCTGTAAGCAGAGGACGTTGGAAGAGCTCGCGTACAGCCAACAGCACGCATCTCCTGTGCATTTATGCAACTCTGAACGTTGCTGGTCTGTCACCGAAAGGAAGCCTGGTAGGGGGACCTCGGAACTCAGGCAGGTGGGCTGCATAAACGTACTGTAAGCCTCCAGTTCTTCCTCTTTCCTCTTTATTCGGTTGCCTTTTGAGCCAAGGAGTATGTGGGTGGCATAAAAGGTTAAGCACTTGGCTGCTAGCAGTTCAAACCCACCCAGAGGTGCCTTGGAAGAAAGGCCTGACAACTGCTTCTGGAAAATCAGCCATTGAAAACCCTATGGAACGCAGTTGTACTCTGCACACGTGGTAACCATGAGTCAGAACTGACTCAACGGCAACTGGCTGCATCCAAACACCAGGGTGTCCGTGTCACTGTCTGCCCCACGCGACCAACAGTGATGTGAGCCGCGTATGGAGGCTCCGCACCGGCTCTGAACTGAGAAGGGCTGTAAGTGTAAAATACACATTGGATTTCCAAGGCTTAATGTAAAAAAAAAAAGAATGTAAAGTAGTTCATTAGTAATTTTTATTTCAATTACACATTGAAATGACAGTATTTTGGATATATGTGGTTAAATATTGAATACTTATTAAAATAAATTTCACCCGTTTCTTTTTATCTTTTTAATGTGGCAAAAAAAAATTTTAAATCACATAATGGAATTCACATATTTCTATTGAACAGTGCTGGTCTTTATCAGGAGCTCTGGTGGCGCAGTGGTTACGAGCTCAGCTGCTAACCAAAAGGTCAGCAGCTGGAATCCACCATCCGCTCCTTGGAAACCCTATGGGGCAGTTCTACTCTGTCCTGTAGGGTCACTGTGAGTCGGAATTGACTCACTGGCAACGTCTTTGGGTTTTTTTTTTCGGTTTGGTCTTTATCACATCAAAATGTCTGATAGCTTCAGTTAAATTGTTTATTCGGCACCACATTAAGGGGAAAAAAATGTGTTGCTAAAGGTAATATGTAGCTGTTTTTGTTTCCCAAATGGAATTAAGTCAATGTTGTCGATGTAAGTGCTGTGGAGTCAGCCCTGACTCGTGGTGACCCCATGCACCACAGAATGAAACATTGCTCCGTCTTGCACCATCCCACGATCAGTTGGGGATTGGACTGTTGAGATCCATCGAGTTTTCAGTGGCTGATTTTCAGAAGTAGATCGCCAGACCTTTCTTCCTAGTCTATCTTGGTCTGGAAGATCCCCTGAAACCTGTTCAGTATCATAGCAACACACAAGCCTCCACTGACAGGTTGGGGTGGCTTCTCATGAGGTTCACTGGACGGGAATCGAACCTGGGTCTCCCCTGCATGGAAGGCGAGAAGTTTACCGGTAAACCAACACTGCCCCCCTTTAAATCACTAGATACTGTTAGTTTGACAGCAGAGTGGGAGGTTGACATCTGGCTGAAACAATTTCTGAGGTCACTTCTCAGCCACATGGTTCTGTGATATTGAAGTCATGAAAAGATGTTCCTGGACAACAAGCTAGAAATGCATGTGTAGCCTTACAAAGCAGCAATGCTTTAGCCCAATGGTGAAGGGATGAAGCCCCCCCACCCCACCATAGCCACACACTTCTCATCCTCTGTTCTATTGCCGTCAAGTTGATTCCGACTCACAGTGACCCTACAGGGCAGAGTAGAACTGCCCCATAGGGTTTCCAAGGAGCAGCTGTTGGTTCGAACTGCCGACCTTTTGGTTAGCAGCCGAGCTCTTAACCACTGAGTCACCAGGGCTGCCTTCTCATGCTGTGACTCAGTTTTAGGTTCAGGGCGTCTGGTTCCAGCTCCGCTGGGCCAGTTGAGAGACATGGAAACATGGGCTGGTTATATGAGTTCTTTGTGCCTCAGTTTCCCATTTATAACATGGAAACAGCGTAGTCCCTTACCAGCGACACCAAAGGGTCATGATGCCGAACAGGGAAGTGTAAAGACGCATTGTTAAGTTGGCCTTCTTATTTTCTTTTGGTAGAAAATTGTAGAAGAATGTGGGATTGCCTAATAAAACGATGATATTAAATAATAAAGAGGGAAATGTTTCTGAAATTAAATGAATGTTCATAGATGAAGTGATTTGTGTTTAATTCCGTGTTTAACAGCAAAAATGAATACCGGCTGCTCTGAAAGTCAATTCTGTGATGTGGAAGTGTTTATTCAAGTCAGATTCTGCGTATGCTTGCTGTTGCGGTCCAATCATTCAGTCTTTACCCTTCGTTTGTCCAGATTGGTAGGAATGTGGATTTGTTTATGAGGATAATAACTCAAATTAATAACTAGCTTTTTTCATCTTTGGAAGGCATCACTATGCTACATCAAGTTCTGCTTCGCTTCCTGGTGATTCAAGTTCTAATGATAACCTTCCCTCTTTCCAAACTTCCTTTTAGTGACCTGCGTGAGAATGTCTCAGCTTCACAGAAGGAACAACAGAGACCTGCCCCAGACATATAATGATAGCCCTCCCTCAACAATGGCCTCTTTTTCTGCATGGGTCAACACTTTCTGACATCACCCAGCTTGCCCTCCCAACAGCCCAATGAAAGAGATAGATTATGGTCTTTAGAGCTATCAGCTACATGGGGGACCTGCAACACCAAAGGTTCTTAGAGTCTTAACTTGCTGGGACACTGGCTACTGTGCTGCCCACAATGTTATCTCCTTGTTCACATCACTGAATCCCGTCCTCGGCTTCATTTAAGAATCCTCAGTAGTCCATTTATCAGTGAGAGAGAGAAAATAAACGGTTTCCTGCAGGTCATGGTTGTTATTGCAAAAGACCCTCAACAAGATGGATTAACACAGTGGCTGTAACAATGGGCTCAAACATGGCAATGAACATGAGGATGGCGCAGGACTGGGCAGCGCTTCGTTCTGTTGTACGTGGAGTCTCTGTGAGCTGGACTCGATGCACCCGAGGACAGCCACGTGGTTGCGACTGCTGTTGGTTGCCTTCAGGTCAACCTTGTGGACAACAGGAGGAAACACTGCCCAGTCCTGCCATTCCCACGACTGGCTGTACATCAGACCGTTGTGATCCGTACGATTTTCACTGGCTGATTTTCCAAAGTAGATCCTCAGGCCTTTCTTCCAAAGGTCATGGACAGTTGTAATAGCTAAAGATAGACCAGCTTTCCTGATTTTCAGGTCACTATTTCACCAGACGATCAGTTCATGCCTTTGAGTATTCATGAAACACCTGCAGCATGCTTAGGATCATGCTTGGTGCCCCAAGGATTGAGAACAGGAGATATGGGCCTGGCCTTGAAAATTTGGTAGTCTAGACCAGGAAATAAACCTACCAGAAACTCCTGGAGGAAAAATACAAGTCATTGAAGAAGTCAGTAGGGGATTGTACCCAGAGAAAGTTCAGTTAGAGAAAAGGAAAATAATTATGAGATGAAGTTAGTCAGAACAGACGTCTTGGAGAAGACAGGGCTTCACACTGCATCATCCTCAAAGCCCCTTGCGTCTGGTGTCAGGAAAAGATTGCTGGCTACAGTCATTTTTCGATAACCTACTAGTCCACAGACGAAACAGGCAAAACTGCGAAAACTGGATACATTTGCCTTTAAAACAGCTAAATTATTAGTGAAAAATTGAACCAACTTTAAGGTTATTCAACTCAGTAACTGGTTGTACCACCACCCATCTGCCAGCGTGTCATCCTGTGACGGCTTACATGTGGCTGTGATGCTGGAAGCTCTGCCTCTGGTATTTCAAATACCAGCAGAGTCAGGTTTCAGCAGAGCTTCCAGACTAACACAGACTAGGAAGAAAGGCCTGGTGATCTACTTTTGAAAATCAGCCAATGAAAACCCGATGGATCACAATGGTTTGATCCACACCAATCGTGGGGATGGTGCAGGACTGGCAGGGTTTGTTCCCTTGTGCAAAGAGCCTTCATGAGTCAAGGGCTGACTGGACAGCAGTTAATAACAGTACAAGATCACAGATCTGGGCAGGATATCTAACTTGTTCCAGGCAGCAGACGCTACTCACAGATTATGACCCACACAGCCTATTATACCACTATTCCCAGATAGCAAATAAAATATCCCTTCAGTTTTGTACTCCTATTTTTTATTTCCCAACAATAAAACATAAATATCATAAACGTAAAAAGGTAGCCGTTGTCAGGTGCCATCAAGTTGCTTGAACTCATAGCAACATCATGGACAACAGAACAAAACTCTGCCCAGCGCCATCCTCACAATCTTTGCTATGTTTGAGCTCATTGTTGCAGCCGCTGTGTCCATCCATCTCATTGAGGGTCTTCCTCTTTTCCACTGACCCTCTGCTTTATCAAACATGATGTACTTCTCCAGAGATTGGTCTCTCCTGATGATATGGTCAAAGTACACGAGACGAAGTCTCGCTATCCTCGCTTCTAAGGAGCATTCTGACTGTACTCCCTCCAAGACAGATTTGTGAGTTCTTCTGGCAGTTCATGGTATATTCTTTACCTACACTGTAATTCAAAGGCATCAATTCTTCTTCAGTAGAGGGGCAAGTAGCTGAGATGGAGAAATTTGTCATAGAATAAAAAGGAAACTCAACTTTTTCTTCAACAAACTGGAGATCATATGCAAGGAAATCTCTCCCAGGATTGGGACATGAGAGAAAAATCTCTAGGGATACTCATAGAGAGATTTCTCAATGAAAGCAACCATCAAGGAGAGCTTGGTGGTTTGGATTGTTTTCCTTAAACAGAAGTTATACTAAAATGTTTTGACAAAGAAGAAATGCTATTTCATGGGGCTTAATATTTCATGATTTCCCCTGTGAGTTTTTTATAAAAGCCTCTGGTAAGAATTTATAACACTACAAACTCTTATAGGGGGAGTAATGTTATCCTGTATGATGAACATCCAATATTGGCAGACATCCAGCTGATGAGTAAGAGAACAGAAACGTTAGGAGGATTCTGCCCTTTCTTCAAGTAGGAAGTAGAAACAGAAGAAAATACTACAGTGTTACTGAATCTTTAAGCAGGATTTGTTATTGAAAAAATGTGCATCATCATTAATAATGCATCCTGGTTCTATAACTTGGCAAGCCAGAGGAGCCGATTTTTATTTGTCAGTTAGAATGAGTTTTCATTTTCTTCTCATTATCTCTTCATAGTCTCCTCTCGTATTCCCTGTAAACTAGAGTAGCAAAACACAGTAAGATAGAATTATCAAGCAATGGACATTCTTTCATAGTATCTTTTTTCTTATAAACTTATACAAAACTGTACAATATATATTTTTGATTGATAACATTTTAAATACGCATTGCTGCCAGATACTCAGTTTAGCTAATCAAAAGGGAAAGGTTTTAGCCTGTCATTTGGAAATATCTGAATAGCTGACTTGAGCCGAGAGAAAAATGCTGGAAAACACAATTACTTTTTGTGACGGTTAATTGTGTGTGTCCACTTGGCTACTGCGTTACGCAGATGACACAACCTTGCTTCCCGAAAGTGAAGAAGACTTGAAGCACTTACTGATGAAGATCAAAGACTACAGCCTTCGGTATGGATTACACCTCAACATAAAGAAAGCAAAAAATCCTCACAAGTGGACCAATAAGCAACATCACGATAAACAGCCAGAGAAAATATTGAAGTTGTCCAAGATTTTGTTTTACTTGGATCCGCAATCAACGCCCATGGAAGCAGTAGTCAAAAAAATCAAATGACGTATTACATTGGGCAAAAGACCTCTTTAAGATGTTAAAAAGCAAAAATGTCACTTTGAGGACTCAGGTGAGCCTGACCCAAGCTATGGTATTTTCAGTCACCTCATATGCATGCGAAAGCTGGACAATGAATAAGGAAGGCCAGAGAAGAACTGACACATTTCAACTATGGTGTTGGCAAAGAATATTGAATATTCCGTGGACTGCCAGAAGAACGAACAAGTCTGTCTTGGAAGAAGTATAGCCAGAGTGCTCCTTGGAAGCTAGGATATCAGCTAAAAAGAGGAAGACCTTCAACAAGACGGACTGACTCAGTGGCTGCAACAATGAGCTCAAACATAGCAACGATGGTGAGGACGGCTCAGGACCAGGCAGTGTTTCATTCTATTGTATATGGGGTCACTATGAGTCAGAGCTGACTCGACAGCACCTAACAACAACTTGGTTAGTCTATGGTGCCCATTCGTTTGATCAGATATATCTAGCTGCTGTTATGCCGTGGTTACATGTGGTTAAATGAGCTGGCCTGAAGTGAAGCAGATTGCCCTCCATAGCATGCGTGGGTCTCATCCGATCGTTTGAAGGCTTTAGGAGCCAAAAGGGAAGTTTCTGCTCCAGACTATAAACAGACATTTTTCCAGAACTCTTCCCTCTTTTTGTTGCCTGACCTATGGATTTTGGGACACAAGACCGACAGGATCTCCAGCCCATTGCCTAACCTACAGATTTTGGACTTGCCAGCCCCTACCATCACGTGAGCCAGTTCCTCAGAACACATAGCTATCTATTACTGATTGTGTTTCTCTAGAGAACCCAGGTAAGGTACCTTCCATCTGGCTGTTTGTTATATAGATGGTATCAGAATGTGGTGTTGGATTATAAGTACCAACTGAAATCTAAAAAAAAAATCAATGATGTATTGACAAACATTAACAGTTTTCTATTATTATTATTTTTAATTCGTGGTGTCAGAAAAGAAGGAAACATTTTTAAGTGACTTCCATTTGCCAAGGTGCTTTTTCCTGCATTTCTCATAATAACTCTGAAGGTCTGGGATTTTGCCCTACTTACAAGCTGACAGGTTAGCCTGCCACAGTTTCATGGATGCCAGCAGAAGACAGGAGCCGCCAGGGTCAGAGACAAAGGACTTTATTACTCACAGCACAGCAGGCAGCATGACCTTCATGTTCGAATCAGTGCCTCTAGCCCTCCAAGTCCCATGGGGGTGATGCGGAATGTTCCAGATGGGTGTTGTGCACACAGTGGATTTGTGTCACAGGCAGTTGAGAATCCCCAAGGTTAGGAAGTCCCCATATTCCATGATGAGCTGCCAACGAGCCTGCCCTTTGCCCTAGAGGGAGGGACTGTCTTTATTATATGGGGCAGTAAACGAATCTGTCCCTCGCTCTAGGGCGAGACACTATCCATCTCCCAGGGATTTCACTGCAACACCATCCTTGAGAAGAGAGTCTGGAACAAAAGCTGTTGGTGCCACGTCTCTCAGGATGTGCAGAAATGCAAGAAGAGACCCATGGAAACTGTCATGGATTGAATTATGTCCCCCCAAAAAAGTGTGTGTCAATTTGGCTGGGCCACAATTCCCAGTATGGTGTGGTTGTCCTCCATTTTGTTGTAATTTTATGTTAAAGAGGATTAGGGTGGGATTGTAACACCCTTACTAAGGTCACATCCCTGATCCAGTGTAAAGGGAGTTTCCTTGGTGTGTGGCCCGCACCACCTTTTATCTTACAACGCATAAAAGGAAAGGGAAGTAAGCAGAGAGTTGGGGACCTCATACCACCAAGAAAGCAGAGTTGGGGACCTCATACCACCAAGAAAGCAGTACCTGCGCAGAGAAGCTCCTAGTCCAGGGGAAGATTGATGAGAAGGCCAACAGAGAGAGAGAGACAGCCTTCCCCTGGAGCTGACACCCTGAATTTGGACTTTCAGCCTCCTTTACTGTGAAGAAATAAATTTCTCTTTGTTAAAGCCATCCACTTGTGGTATTTCTGTTATAGCAGTACTAGATGATCAAGACAGAGACCCACAGAGAGTTGTATCCCAAGAGTGGGCAATATGAGTTCAGTGATTACAGATGAGTAAGTCAAACACTTGAAAACGTAACCAACTCACTCAGGGTCATAAAGACTTCTAAACTGAAGAATCAGGATTCAGATCACGATGGGTCTGACGCCAGAGTTCACCCGACTCCGCCTTACACCTGAACAGCGTCCTTCCACGTGAGAGCACAACGAATCAATCTTTAAAGACATTGTTACTCAAATTCCCGAATTTACCATGTTTGCACCTTGAATACTTAGAAAGTTTCAGTGACAGACATGTTATCACCAGTCCTTTAACCAGGCCTCATAGTCTAGCATTACCTACCGCTCTGCCTTTTTCAGATATGGAAAATGAAATTCAGAAAGTAAATCAGCAAGAGCTCCAGAATCATAACATCTATAAGGTTCACACTTATTTTGTTTGGTCTCAGCTTTGAAAATGCAGAGCAAAGCAGGGATCATTTCTGTCTCCTTGATTCATCACATCTGGAAATGGAATCACTTTTTATTGCTATCGTGTGTGGTACTAGGGTCACTATGCAATTTTTTTATCTTGTAAATTGTGACCATTTGGTAATCTAATTAAAAAAATAAACCACGTTTCTGAGTAAACTTTCTAAGTCATTTATATGCATGAATTTCTGCAGGGATTTCTTACCAGTAACCACTTTTTTTAAAAATTGTGTTTGAGTTTAAAGATTATAGTGTATTACTAAACATGGAGGGAGATTTTACACAATCGAGATGTATGGGTTATACCCAATGTTGATTACTGGTTTACTACTAAAATGTTTATGCCATATGTGCCCATGTTTTAATAAGAAAAAGAAAAAAAAAAGCATAATTGCCAAAATTAAATGTCTAAAAAAGGATCAGGAAGAAAGAAGTAGCCAGATTTTTGCATAAGTCCAACCGCCTCAGAGAGTGAAAACCACAGCAGGAAACCACTGTGACCGAGTGAATGACATTTACTATATATATAAAGTGATTGGGGTTGCAGATAGGGTAGAACCTTTTTCTCCAGCTTTATTGAGGTCTAATTAACATACAATAAAGTGCACCGTTTGTTACATAACAGATAGATTTGTTACATGTTAAATAAGGAACATTTGTATCCAGAATTTATAAATAGTTGCTACAAATCAATTCAGACAACCCAATAGAAAAATAGCCAAGGACCTTAAAGAGGCACTTCACACGAGAATATCCAATAGCCAACAAACAAATGAGAAGATGGTCATTTTCACTAGGGATGAAGGAAATGTGGATGAACACAACAACATGTTCGCCAGAACGGATAAAAGTAAAAAGGTTGACAATAGCAACTGAAGCACTGCTGATGAGAAGGTAAATTGATGGGAGCACTTTGGAAACTGGCATTATCTACTCAGCTTGAATACGCACACAGCCTGAGTTCCAGCGCTGCTGCTCCCAGGAGTTCGCACAGCAGACACACGTGCTCGTATTGCACATAAAGGCTTGCACACAACTATTCATAGCAGCACTACTTTTTTAAAAAAATACAATTTAATGTTGTTGAAAATACACTTAGCAAAACATACACCAATTCCACAAAGTCTACATGTAAAATTCAGTGACAGTGATCACATTCTTGGAGTTGTGCAACGATTCTCACCCTCCTTTTCCGAGTTGTTCCTCCCCCATTAACATAAACTCAGTGCCCCCTGAGGTTCCTATCTGATCTTTCCAATTGCTCTTGTCAATTTGATCCCAAATTCAAGATAGATCTTAAAAGAGCATAATACTCAAGGCAGGCATTTTCTACTAGTTAAGCTAAATTATTGTTTGGTTTTAAGAAGACTTCAGGGGATATTTTTGGTTTGAGGTTTAAAAATTATCTCAGGACAACAGTTGCAGGGATTCATTCAGCCTCCACGGCTCCAGAAGGTCTGGAGTCCATGAGAATTTGAAATTCTGTTCTGCATTTTCCCCCTTTTCATAGCAACAGTACTTCTAATGGGCAAAAATTGGAAACAATCTGAATGTTCACCAACAGTGTAAATTCTAATAGAGTCACACAGTGAGATACTGCACAGAAATTAATACAAAAGAGCTGGGCCATTCACAAATGAATGCATGAAACTCTCTCTCCCCCTGGCCTTCTCTCCCTCTCTCTCTGTCCCTCCCTCCCTTCCTCCGTCTCCCCCCCCCCCCCCGTCTCTCTCTCTCTCTGTTCCTCTCTCTTTCACACATATACACAATTTTGAGCAACAGAAGTCAAACACACACTCACACCAGCACAAAATTTTGTGACTGTTTCTATAAACTTCAAGAACAGGCCAAACTAATCTGTGATGGTGGAAGTCAGGATAGTGCCTAACTCTGGCAAAGGGTGGAGGGGAGTAATTGGGAAGAGATGTAAGCAGGGCCTCTGGGGTGTTAGTAATATTCTGTTTACTGATCTGGGTGTGTTCACATTGTGTTAATTGAACCGCGCACTTCTGGAGCATGCTGTTTTCTATGTGTGTTCAGTATACCAGTTAAAAATAACAATGTGGTATACATTAATAAAAGCAAATGATTGATGTAGAATGTGAGTAGTACGTGAGTTTTTAGAGGAGAGAATATTAGCAACTGCAATAGTTGACTTGGCTTTTTGGGATGAACGGGACATAGGAAACAAGATAGAAAACAGAAGCTCTAAAGGGATCCTGATGAGGAGGGTAAGGAGCCCCAGTGGCACAGTGGTTAAGCGCTCAGCTGCTAACCAAAAGGTTGGAACCCACCACCTGCTCCACAGGACAAAGATGTAGCAGTCTGCTTCGGTAAGGATTTACAGCCTTGGAAATCCTATGAGGCAGTTCTCCTCTGCCCTACAGGGTTGCTATGAGTCAGAATTGAGTGGATGGCAGTGGGATGAGGAAGGCAGAGGGAGACCTCAGGATGGCCACTGTGGACAAGGTACAGAGGGTGACAAGGCCAGATTGGAGCCATGTGACTCAAGACACACTTTCTCCCCCAAGACTCCCAACACCACCGTCCTGCCTTTGTGCCCCGAAGATAGAATGCCCAGGTAAGCCTGGCCAGGTTTTTACTTAAACGTGGTGAAATTCTTGCTCTGTCCTCCACGCTCTTCTGCCCGAATCAGCTGAGGATACTCAGTTATCAATCTTCGTGCTTTTCTCAAAAATATATAGCAGTGAATTCCTAATTATTGCCTATTTCTGTTTAAGAAAATGCAATTGTAAACTAAAAGACAATAATCCAGCTTTTTTCCCTAAGAATTAATCCTTCAACCCCAATGTCCTGTATATGAAATTCCTGAATGACTTTAGGGGGAATTTCACGTAGTTGGTAATTGCTGGATCTTTCAGAGTCATCCTCTGAGATAGAATATAACATATATATACATAAATTATAACATTATAAATACCCCCAAGTATTAGATACCTGGGTTGCCGGTAGAAAACCTTGAGAAACTCATTTTGGACTAACACTTTCTTTTGGGTTAATTATCATTACCTCTCAAGAAAAGCTGTGAATGTGATATCCTCTTTGGTTTCAACAAGGCAAGTAGGTTAAGTTAAGTCTTAACTCGTAAGAATTAGGTACTTCCTTTTTTAGCATTGTAACTTCAAACCAAACCAAACCAAACCAAACGTGGATTTGATGCCAACTCATAGCGACCCTATAGGACAGAGTAGAAGTAGAACTGCCCCATAGGGTTTCCAAGGAGCTGCTGGTAGATTTGAACTGCTGACCTTTTGGTTAGCAGCTGAACACTTAACCACTGAGCCACCAGGGCTCCTTGTGACTTAATATGTTTATTAAATGATATATCTCAGCTTTAAAATTAATGTTTTGTCGTGTGTCATGTCTCATTTTGACTTTTTTTCCTAACCATTTAAATGCATAAAAAAATCCTTAGGTTGTGGGCCATACGAAAACAGGAGGCAGGCCAATTTGGCCCACTAGTTGTAGTTTGCTGGCCCCTGGCTTAGAATATTAACAATTTTTCACGTATTTTTCCTGAGTTACTGGTTGTGAGAAGGTAGAGCTGTGGTGTAGAAAACTGCTCAGAACGAACAGTATTTGGAATGTCTCTGTTAAACAAGCTTTTGTCCCTCCTTTTCACTTCCCTACAACAAATAAACCAAATTATTAAAGTAAAACATATTTTTTTGGAATTAATCTTTGAACCAAAGAGTCTCTTCATGAATTTGCTATATTTAAACACATTGTTTTTAGCTAAAATATAATTCCCTTACTCGTAATTGGGTATCTTTCCAGGCACCTGACCCAAGCCATAGTGTTTTCAATTGCCTCAGATGATGTGAAAGCCGGACAATGAATAAAGAAGACTGAAGAAGAATTGACGCCCTTGAAGTACGGTGTTAGCGAAGAATATTGTATATACCATGGACTGCCAGAAGAAGGAACAAATCTGTTTTGGAAGAAGTACAACCAGAATGCTCCCTGGAGGATGGCGAGACTTGTCTCACATACTTTGGACATGTTAAAAGGGACCAGTCCCGGGAGAAAGACATCATGCTTGGTAAAGTAGAGGGTCGTTGAAAAGGAGGAAGACCCTCAACAAGATGGATTGACACGGTGGCTGCAACAATGGACTCAAGCGTAACAATGACAGTGAGGATGGTGCAGGACCAGGCAGTGTTTTGTGCTGTTGTGCAAAGGGTCACTGTGAGTGGGAACCACCTCGACAGCACCTAACAACAACATCTGTTGGACATTTTGTTACATACACTCTTGGTCCTTCTAAACTTATATTTTTTCACTCTATTGCCAGTTTACTATATTCATAAATTGAAATTAAAACTGTAATCTTGTCTTCTTTATTTAATAACTATACGGGAAATTAAGAGTTAAAAATGGTTCTCTAAAAAAATCTTATTACAGAGCCAAAAGGGTGAATTTGTGAAGTCTAAACCCAAATGGAACTATAGGATCATGGTAAATTCTCTCATAATTTGCTGAGCTTAATGTTTTAAAGGATGCTAATGATATCTTGAATTTCTCATGGGAGTTACAAACACGAATAATTGAAACAATATAGTCCCTAACACTGTTTTGTTAATAATGTTCTTCTGACCACACTATAGCCTTATGCTAACCTAGTGAAAAATTCATGGTCCCCATATGTATCGATATATAATTATTTTAAAGAATTTGGTATCTAAGCAACAAATTGGTTTTTTCCAGGCTAAAATGTGAGGCAACCTATAATGAAGGTATATTTATTCATTTCACCATTAGCACTCAGGTAAATATGTAAAAAACAAAATGAAATAAGAACCAACAACAAAAACTCCTTGAAGACAAAAATATTTATAAACATATATTTCAAAATAGATACTCAGGTCAAAGGTAATTAGAGACATGTATGAATAACTTTATAATTTTTCATCTCATGATTTTGAACTTCTTATAATTGGTTGTTTTAAAATTGATTTTTCTTGTGAAAATTCTCTAACATTTTAAAAAAAATAATACTATGCAATAATTTAATTAAACTGTTTACATAGTTATGGTCTGCCTCATAAACTTTCTTACCAATAAATAGTGTCTTTTCCTTGATTTAACAGCGAGTATACTTTGGTGAAAATATTGGGCAGAGGCATTTGCTGGTGTAGTCTTGTAATCGCCCTGCAAATTACAGAAAAATAAAAACAAAATCTCGGTTTCTTAAATTCACTTTAAGGGTCGTGCGTTTTCTACACTTGGAGAAAAAAAATCAATATCAATGGCTTTCGCATTTAGCGGGCACTGCATGTACATTACGGTGCCCTGGTGGCACAATGGTTAACTGCTCTGCTGCTAATTAAAAGGTTGACGGTTTGAATCCACCTAGCTGCTCCATGGGAGAAAGACCTGGTGATCCGATCCCATAAAAATCACAGCCTAGGAAGCCGTATGGGGCAGTTCTACTCTGTCCTATAGGGTCACTATGGATCGGAATGGACTCCATGGCACACAACAGCATACAGATTATTGTATATATTATTACATTATTGTAATTCATTTTTCTTCCACAATTCTATGGGGGTACCGTGTCAATTGTTTAAATAAGAAAACTGAGTTTCAGAAAGATGCTTTGCCTTTAAATGGCAGTTTGGAATTCACACTGAGGCCTGGTGACTCTGAACCCCTGACGTTTCCATCTTGTATGAATGGCAGTGGCACACACAGACAAACAGTCAGGGGGTAAACTCCCCCTCTGGTTGTGGTGAGTGGGTATCACCTCATTGACAAAGAAGTATTTGAGCTGGGTCTGGAAGTTGGTGGTATTTTAGTCAAGACAGGCCAAGTTACCCCACAGTCATAAACAACCCCCTGATCTCAGTGGTTTAACACAACAGTAATTATTTCTTGTAAACTGCAAAATGCAAAGTTCACGGTGGGGCCCAGCTGCCCTCGAGGGCAGCTGTCCTGTATATGCCAGCTAGACCAGGCTGCCGGGCCTCCTGGTGTCTCCACCTGTAGTGAACTTCCACAATCGCCTTTGCCAGGAAGGGAGAGTCAGACCCCTGCTCACTGATTCTTAGACACTTCCACCCAGAAGTGACACACTTTGCTTCTACTCCTGTTTTGTTGGCCAAAACAAATCACATGGTGTTATGGGTTGGGGTGTGTTCCCTGGTACCTGTGAGCGTGACGTGTTTGGAAATAGGGTCTCTGAAGACGTTATCCGTTAAGTTAACACAGGATCATTCTGGACCAGGGTGGGTCCTAATCCAGTATGAGCTGCGTCCTTCCTTAGGAAAGAGAAGGGACACGGCGGGAGAATGCACTCTGAAGACGGAGGCAGAGATTGGCCTGACCCACTGCCAAGTCAAGAAACATCAAGGATTGCAGGAACCTCCAGAAACTGGAAGAAGCAGGGAAGGGTCTTCCCCTCGATCCTTTAGGGAGAGCACGGCCCTGCTGACACCTTCATTTCAGACTTCTAACCTCCAGAACTGTGAGAGAATACCTTCTGGCTGTTTTAAGCCACCCAGTTTGTGGTCCTTTGTTACAGCAGCCATAGGGAACGCATACGCATGGCCGTGCCTAACTTCATGGGCAGAAGGTGAAATTCTCCTGTGTGCTGAGGAAAGGAAAACCAAAAACATCAGTAGGCAGCACTGATGTCTAAAAGAGGTGACTGGGGTTTCAGCTGGTAGGTATGAGAAGGGGCTATTTCAATTGGACAGAAAAGTATGAGCAAAGCTGAGAGAAAGGGAAGCAAAGGCATGTCTGTAAGGTGGCAAGAGGACCAAACTGCTGGGAATTCATGTGTGAAATAGTGGAGATTAAGCTAAAAATTAACTGAGTGAGTGGCACTGAAGGCTAGGATTTTATTCAGATGAGAAGAGATATGATCTGATTAGGGCAGTGTTTTGGGAAGGTTGGAATGGTGTGTAATGGGAGAACGCAGTGCAGCGTACAAGTAAGAGGATAATGTAACAGAAAGAACTGCTGTGGTTAGGAGACCAATAAACCAAACCAAAAAACCAAACCCAATGCCACTGAGTTGATTCTGACTCATAGTGACCCCACCGGACAGAGCAGAACTGTCCAATAGGGTTTCCAAGGCTGCAATCTATACAGAAGCAGACTGCCACATCTTTCTCCTAAGGAGCAGTTGGTGGGTTTGAACTGCGGACGTTTCGGTTAGCAGTCGAGCACTTCGCCACTGTGCCACCAGGGCTCCATAAGGACACGGAAAATGAAGAAGGAAGACTCAGGGAAACACTACGGTGACAAGCTCCTAACCCAGGCCTTCAGAGAAGGGTCTAGAAACAATCAGAGAAGGCTTGTCATGGGGCTGGTGGGAGATGGAGGCTGCAGAGAGGGGAGGGGAAGGGACTGCTTGCCAGCCACTCATGAATCTTGGAAATGGAAACAACAAGAAGGTGGTTTGCTCACTTGGGAGGAGACAGATGAGGACCCATTTCCTCCCACATACAGAATATAGAATTTAAATTTTTACAATACATAATGCACCAGATTCATTAGAGATGATATGTTGGAATGAAAACCGTTACAATAATACATAGCACACACACAAACACACACACACAAAGATATGCATTACAGTGTTCTGTGGCTGAAACCCCCCCAAGGCTTTAGAAGTTTACTGCAATATTCTGGACAAATGCAAGTTCTAATGCAGTGTTTTTTAATAATTAAAAAATGCACAAGAAGTTAAAATTTAATGATTTTTCTTTTTCACACGTATCTATGTGTGGATATTTCTGTATTGTCTCCTCACATTCAAGTTTATTAAAACCACTTTTCCTAACCTCTTTTCCTCGTGTGTATTTTTAACCACTGCAGTGCCAGTGCTCAAATCTAGAGTGAAAACATTTCTATTCCAATGAACACTTGGAGAGGACTTTCATATCCCTGAATTTAATTTGCTCCTTATAACAGCTCTACCAGGTGGGTAGTTAAGGTATATTGCTATTGTTATGCTTATTTTTCACATAAGGAAACTGAGTCTCAGAAAACTAAGATGACTCATTCATTGGCTTACAATTAGTGTAAGAGATGGATTTCAAACTTGGGAATTGTGACTTTTCACCCAATGCTACTTTCTCAAGAAATCAAATGACGTATCGCATTGGGCAAATCTGCTGCAAAAGACCTCTTTAAAGTGTTAAAAAGCAAAGATGTCACTTTGAGAATTAAGGTGTGCCTGACCCAAGCCATGGTATTTTCAATCACCTCATAAGCATGCAAAAGCTGGTCAATGAACAAGGAAGACCAAAGAAGAATTGATGTCTTTGAATTATGGTGTTGGTGAAGAATACTGAATATACCGTGGACTACCAGAAGAACGGACAAGTCTGTCTTGGAAGAAGTACAGCCAGAGTGTTCCTTGGAAGCAAGGATGGTGAGACTTCATCTCACATACTTTGGACACGTTGTCAGGAGGGACCAGTCCCTGGAGAAGGACACCATGCTTGGTAGAGGGTAAGCGAAAAAGAGGAAGACCCTTGGTGAGATGGACTGACACAGTGGCTGCAACAATGGACTCAAGCATAGCAGTAACCGTGAGGATGGTGCAGGATGGGACTTCAGCCCCTTCTCACCTTTGTGCATTTCTGGCCAGATGCTGATCCCCAGTCACATTTATGCTGTTTTAAGTCACTTTTCTTTTTTTATTCTTCCTCTATCGTTGGTGCATATTTAGAGGAGTATGAGTATATGGTGAGAGTGCTTCAAAGCACTGACTTATAATACCATCTAAACAGAAGTCCTTAGGCCAAGCTTTTCACTTCTCATAAAATTACTGTAAATGTCAACAGCACCTTTTAAAATATTTACTTGCACTGCATTTTTGAAAGCAAGCAAAAACCTGTAATTTGATATTTCTGATTCCTAGAACGCTAGTGGATAAAAGAGATTTTGCTTTTGGGAAGTCTTTGGATATTTCACTTTTAGGTTTCCCATGAATAACACGATTCTCAATAGTTCTCTTTGTTTCTCTTGTTTTTACTGCTGGTAAAGCTTTGGGTAGTGCACATTCGCTTCATTTGGTATGCATTTTTTATTTGTTTAAATAAAATTTTATGAGATTTTTGCATTTAAAAATATTAGTTTCCTAGCAAAATTATATATAGTATATATACATATACCAATATTGTATACTATATATACAATATACCAACTTTCTAGCAGAATAGGGCATGAGATGTAGAAAATAATAGTTAATGTATTTGTATCATGTGTTCTTCTAAGATGTATTAAGATCCTAATCTTTTTCCTGGTACCTCCTACTTTCCAGATCCTATGAAAATTTGGGCAGGTATTTGGTTGGTCTTAGAACCTGGTTTTCATAACGTCTCGTATATTTCTTCATAACTCCATTAACATTTCTTTTGCTTTGTTGTAGCAACGATAGGCAGTTGATAAAGTCCTATTGTTGCTCAGTAGATCAAAATTTCTATTTTGGGAATGAGGCAGGTAGACTTCTTCCATCTTCTAGCCTCGTTGTTTACGACTATGCTTTTTTTATACCAGGACAAAAGGCAACAGGCTGGATTCAAAACCTCCAAGGCTGCAAGCTGTGGAATCCCTCACGTGAGCAGTGTCTACCTCGTAGATGGCCCACGGTAAGCTGGATGGCAGTCACCTAAGCTGTGTGGTAGGGTCACCACAGCATGGCCATCATCAATCTATTTGGTGATTATACATCACACATCCAATATATGCAAAGCACTGTGCTCAGTGTTGGGAGTTGGAGATAAAAACAAAAATCAGTAAGATAGGTCCCTGATACCAAGCAGCTCAGAAGAAAAGGCACATTCAGAATTTCAACTCCAAACTAATTTCAAGCTGGGTACTACAATCAAAGTGCTAATTATGAGGGATTAGGAAATTTTAATTTTACAAACCTGACTTCTAGATTCAAAGAGTCTTCTTTTTCAACCTCAACCAATGCAGCTTTGCTTAGCTTCAGCTCAATTGTTTATATTGTACCTCAGCTTCTCCATCTGTAAGACAGGGCTAATAATAACTCCCACAAGATTTTTTATACCTCAGCTCTTGAATAGCATTTAAATACGATTTGTTAAATATATCAGTACTCAGCAGTGTACTGAGGATTGAGATGGATATCATGTTCTACTTTATGTTCTCATATGGGGTGTCGAAATTAACATGCGACTTCGAAGATTATCTTGGGGTCTTGAACAATGACAATCAGCGGGAGAATCGGTCAGCCTGAAAAATTTCACGGCCTAAAATATACTGGTTATGAGAGTCTTCATGATTTATGAATCATTGGTAGTCTATGGCTTTCAAACATTTGTCAATAAGCTAATGTTGGTGGAGACTTACTATGAATTGTAGTTTGGATATTAACACACCACTCACACGTATTACAAATGGGGGTTTTTAACCAGAGTCAGAGAAATAGTAATGAACATTGAGTTAGAGCATTTTATGTGTCCTGCATAGTACTGCAGGCATTTCACATAGCTATATATATGTGTGTGTGTGTGTGTGTGTGTGTGTGTGTGTGTGTATTTATCACTGCAGGAAGCCCATGCTTATTTTCCAGCAGTACTGAGTTTTCTCTTTAGCATTGCTAACATGTACTTCCTTTGGACATCAGCAATCTAATTGCTGGCTCTGCAAGTGAATTCTTTACTCTAAGAGCCGTGCCATTCTTGGGACTAGCATCATCAGGAATAAAGCTCTTACTGTTAGAATTCAGCTGACAGTGTGGCTGATGATCCGCATGGCATGAGTGGAAGCCGGCGAGACAGTCCCGAGCTGTACTGACTGTAATACGCACAATAAAAACTCAAGTCTATAAAGCAGCACAGGGAACTTGAAAGCATAAAGGAGCAGAGTGCTAGAACATGAAGATGCCATTTATACGCAGATGCTTTTCTGCAAGTTGCCAGACTTTAATTTTGAGAAAGGAGACTAGAGGTCTGTTGAAGAATTCGCTCCCGCATGGCACTGGTTCAACACCTCAGGCAGCTCTGCTGAAAAGCTTCTTATGTAGCCGTCCTGTTCTAGCGCAGTAGAAAAGAAAAGTAAAGACAAAACCCAGCAGGGATGATGGAATTCTCTCCTTCCCTACGAAACCAGAAATCCAGTTGGTGGAGAGAAAAAATTATCTCCTCAGCGGAAAAGAAAAAGTAATGACAAAAATAAAGAGGCTCTGTCAAATACAGCTTACTATTTTCATTGCTTAGTTTTGGTATTTCAAAGATGAACGTTTTTTGTTGCAGTACATCACAGATAATGTAAAAAACCAACTTTACCTGAATGAGCACCGTATGGGGGAAAGAGTCCGTTGGAATGTGTTCTGCAGCCAAATTATTATTTTTTAATGGGGGGGGGGGGAGACACCATTAAAGAGAAAACACCTAATAAACACCCCTAACTCCACCAAACTTGCTATTTAAATTAATTTTAGGTTTGTACATCCACTGGGACCCTTGCAGGATGTAAAATTGTACTAGCATAGCATTTCCCTTGCAAAGAGAGGCACATCAAATGACCCCCCCCGCCCCCACCAGGCTATTATTTATTTTAACTTGATCGTCCATTATCTCTGCGGAGCGTTTGGAAATACCATTTGCCTGCGAGAAGATACACACAAAGGTATGTGGTCACTTCAGTTTCACACTGCATGAGCAATATGGGACCACAGTGTGGGGGATTCAAATAACACTGGGAAGCAGAGAGCAGGGTTGCCTCTGAAAACACGAGGAGGATTTCAAAAACATTATCGCTGAAATACAAACGCAGAGCACACTCATGGACCCTCCTCAGAGGAAAGCGGCTGGGAAGGTCTGCTTTGATTTGGCCCAGCAGAAGGGCCTTCCGTGGGGCCGGGATACATAAATAACCCCGAGACTGGGGCGGGAGGTGGGGCGCGCGGAGACCAGGAAGACGCCGGCCTGCGCTCCGCCCGCACCTGGCGCAGGTCCTGGCGCAGACCGGCGGGCGCCAGACCCGAACGCGCGGACGCGAGGCCGCCGCCGTCAGAACCCGCCGCCCCCCACCGGACGCC
>NW_004443938.1:2998869-3001908 GCF_000243295.1 Trichechus manatus latirostris | reverse complement strand
CCCCGCCTTGAAGCCCCCTCTGGCGCCCCGCTCCCACCCGGTGTCCCCTTGTGCCTCGGACCTGTCGGGCCTCACCCCTCACGGACCTGCCGGGTTTCCTCCCGCCCCCCTCGTCTCCCCACGCCCCCCAACCTTTTGAGTCTCCCACCCCGCCCCCAGTCCCGGACTTTCCGGGTCTTCCCTGAGCCTCAGTCCTCCAACCTGCCAGGTCTCACCACCCTCCCCACCACCCGGTCTCCCCGCGACCCCCCAGATCTGCCGGGCTTCCCCGTCTTTTCACCCCCTCCACCTGCTGGGTCTCCCCCTTATCCCCCCTACTTGCCGAGTCTCCTCCGTATCCCCTCTCCCCGATCTGCCAAGTCTCCCCCTCTTCCCGCCCCCCGAACCTGCGGGGTCTCCCCCTCATCCCCCCCCGACCTGCCGGGTCTCCCCCTCATCCCCTCCCCAGACCTGCCAGATCTCCCCCTCGTCCTCCCCCGGACCTGCCGGGTGCCCCACCCCCCGAGCGTCGCCGGCGCCCCCTGACGCGCTGGGGGTCCCCGGGCCCCGGAGGGTCAGGTGGCGGCAGGGTGGTTGAGACGCTCGGCGGCGCGCCCCCGAGAGCACGGCGCCCGGTTCCCGCTGGCGGCGCACTCCCTCCGCCCGGCTCGGCTCGGCTCCGGGAGGTCCCCGCGGTGGCACCGGGACGGGCGCGAGGGGCGGGCAGAGCCTTTGTCGGGAAGCGGGTTAGATTTTGCGGCTGCGTTGTTTAAAAACGGCAGGTTGACTCGGTCCAGAGGCCTCCCTTCCCATTTCCTATAGTGGCGAGTCCAGCAGGCTTGGAAATTTTTATTCTGCCTCCAGCTTGTCTGTTTCTAAGGGTGTCTTCCAGCCGTGGGTAAAATATATCTTTGTCACTCTCAAAGAGCATGTGACTGGCTGGCTGTTGTGCTTCATTAGGTTTGAAAACTTAAAGGTTGCCAACTCGGAGTATAAAGTAAATATCAGAAGTTGTTCTGGTGGTGCGGATCTACTGATAACACGAGCCCGGAATTTAACTCGAATAAAAAAAAAAATGTTTGGCTCTCTGCTGTTGAATGCCTCAGGTCGAAGGGAAACCCGCCGCTCCCTCCCCTCCCCCCGGTAGTCTCTGGGCTGGTCAAAGTGTCTACGTTGTGATAGCAGGCGGGTGGGGGAGGGCTGGAGGTGGTGTGTTCCCGGTGGCCCTGACTGCACAGCCTTTGCCTGGGGAGGTGGCCAATCCCGCGCCTGCTCCCGAGACAAGAAGGAAATGAACACTTGCTCTTGGCCTACTACAATAGTAGTTGTTGGTAACAAAGCTGCTGGAAGAGCTCTAAACGATTTAAGAGAAAAAAGAATTTGTTTGAGTCCCTACCTATTAGGACAGGAGCGATTACATGGGGAGAAGAGAGGTGAAAAGGAAAATGGTTTTGTCATCTTAAACGCTTAGAAAGTGTTTAATTTTAAGTCTTAGTTATTACGCAAACTTTAACAACATGAAGTGCACCTTACATAGGATTTATGCCCTTATAGGAAATTAGTTTAATAGCTTTTATTTTTGAATTGTGGTAATAGGTAAAGTTAATATTATTTGTTAAAGTATCAACTCTTAGGTGAGAAAAATTACCATTAGGCACCAGAACTTGTTTGGCAAATGTGAACATTCTGATGAAATCCTTTTTCTTTTCATTAAATCCTTGTTCCCGTTTTTAGTAAATTCGACTTTGACTTTCTTGACTTCCTAATTTTGCTTGTGGTGGAAAGGATTCCATTTCTTCTGTCTTCATCTATCCCTGTGACCACACTTTATATGGGAAGAGCCTTCCTCTTAATTCTTAGTTGAATGCTAATATAAACTCTTAGGTTCAGGTTGCCAGTTTCAACACTGATGTTACATCAAGTCACTCCTGATTTACCACTCATCTCTAAGGATTTTAAGAGTTAGGTTCTAGTAAGCAAATTAATACTGTGTCGTTCATTAATACCAAGTGTTCATTCACAGACTTAGCACATCTTTTGAAAGGTGACATGCAATTATGTAGCTTTCAGGATTATGTTTTCTTTCAGAATAATGAATTCATTTTTCTCTTTTATCTCTGAGTAAAAAAGTTAGGATTTAAAATATTAATACACAGTTGTTTGGGATTTCTGTTTGAATGGATCTATTTATAATTTTTTGAGAGATTTCTCAGGTTTGGTTGAAAAAAGGAATCTTTAATGTAGTAATAGAGGATTCAACTAGCTCCTGGGATTTTAAATGATGAGTTGGCATTAAAAAAAAAACCACGTCAGAGACACATTGTACTTAATTGACTTAATTCTATTTTTAAACACTCATTTGAACATTTTTCTCTTTTCTTAGAGATATGAGTAGTTATTATAATAAAACTGGCCTGTCCTTTGGAGAACTTTTTTCATGGTTGTTCTGCAGATAAAAAGTTGCTGGGTACGTGTATTGAACCAAAGCAAGAGTTGAAGGACTTTTTGGGGAAAATGATTTATGTATTTCACTTACTAGTCTTTCCTCCCCACTTACCCTCAACATTTCTATTTGTAGGAATGACTCCCCAGAATTATATTAGAAAACCTTTTATAATGAGATGAATTTTTAAAAGAACCTTTGTGTACTATTAAATTTGTCTGGTCATCTTAGAGGTTAGGCTTTACATCCAACATACTGTATCTTTTATTATGATGTAGGTAAACTACATGTTAGTAATGTTCTAACCAAAATTTCAAGGCCAGAATTTCAATTTGCTTTATCTAGGTTAGTATCTGAAAATTTTTACCATCTAATGATAATTTTTACTTTATTTGGCCATCACAAATCAAATGTCTTAGTTTTTAACAAGAATATAAACATTGGATGTAGAACATAATTCTAACAAAAGAAAGACCAGATTTACTGGCCTAAAGGAGACTGGAGAAACCTCGAGAGTATGGCCCCCAGACACCCTTTTAGCTCAGTGGTGAAGCTACCTCCGAGGTTCACTGTTCAGCCTGGGAGTCAACAGCCCCGTAAAACCAAATGAGACTAAC
>NW_004443938.1:2952989-2998462 GCF_000243295.1 Trichechus manatus latirostris | reverse complement strand
AAAAAAAAAAAAAGAATATAAATATTTATCATGGCCCTTATGGATGTTCAATAAATGTTGAATAAATTCACCGCAGAGGTTGTTTTGTAGGAATAAGATTTAAGTCTTACATTTATTTACTTGGGTAGTCTTCTTATGTGTATGTATGCGAGTATGCGTGTGGAGTTTTTCGTTTGTACGTTGATCAGTGTCTGTTATCAGATTTTATAACTCTTGATCATTTAAACAACAACAGCAACATTAATCATTTATGATCCGTGGTTTTGGGGAGCTTGGATAGCCAGATAGTTCTGTGGTTTCTATGTTTAGGAAGATAATAGACTTGGACCTTAAATTACATTCCCTTTTTAAGAAAATTGTTATGTTGTTGTTAAGTGCCATCGAGTCAGTTCCGACTCACAGTGACCCTGTGTACAATAGAATGAAACACTGTCTGGTCCTGCGTCATTCTTACAATCATTGCTATGTTTGAGCCCATTGTTGCAGCCACTCTGTCAATCCATCTTGTTGAGGGTTTTCCTCTTTTTCACTGAGGCCCCTACTTTACGAAGCATGATGTCCTTCTCCAGGGACTGGTCCCTCCTTATAATATGTTCAAAGTACATAAGACAAAGTCTTGCCTCTTTGCTTTTAAGGAGCACTCTGACTGTATTTCTTCCAAGACAAATTTGTTCGTTCTTCTGGCAGTCTGTGATATGTTCAGTATTCTTCGCCAACATCATCGTTCAAACGCATCAATTCTTCCTTGGTCTTCCTTACTCATTGTCCGACTTTTGCATGCATATGAGGGGATTGAAAATACCATGGCTTGGGTCAGGCGCACCTTAGTTCTCAAGGTGACAGTTTGGCTTTTTAACACTTTAAAGAGGTCTTTTGCAGCAGATTTGTCCAATGCAAATGCATCTTTTGATTTCCTGACTGCTGCTTCCATGGGTGTTGATTGTGGATCCAGGTAAAATGACATCCTTGACAACTTTAATCTTTTCTCTGTTTATCATGATGTTGTTTATTGGTCCAGTTGTGAGGATTTTTGTTTTCTTTATGTTGAGGTATAATCCATACTGAAGGCTGTGGTCTTTGATCTTCATCAGTAAGTGCTTCAAGTCCTCTTCACTTTCAGCAAGCAAGGTTGTGTCATCTGCATAACGCAGGTTGTTAATGAGTCTTCCTCCAGTCCTGGTGCCCCGTTCTTCTTCATATAGTCCAGCTTCTTGGATTATTTGTTTAACATACACATTGAATAGGTATGGTGAAAGGATGCAACCCTGATTCACACCTTTCCTAACTTTAAACCATGCAGTGTCCCCTTGTTCTGTCCCAACAACTGCCTCTTGGTCTATGTACAGGTTCCTCATGGGCACAATTAAGTGTTATGGAATTTTCATTCTTCACAGTGTTACCCATACTTTGTTATGATCCACACAGTTAAATGCCTTTGCATAGTCAATAAAACACACGTAAACCTCTTTATAGTATTCTCTGCTTTCAGCCAGGATCCATCTGACATCAGCATTGATATCCCTGGTTCCACGTCCTCCTCTGAATCCGGCCTGAATTTCTGGCAGCTCCCTGTTGACATACTGCTGCAGCCGCTTTTGAATGACCTTCAGCAAAATTTTACTTGCGTGTGATATTAACGGTAGTGTTCGATAATTTCTCCATTCGGTTGGATCACCTTTCTTGGGAATAGGCATAAATATGGATCTTTTTCAGTCGGTTGGCCGGGTAGCTGTCTTCCAGATTTCTTGGCATAGATAAGTGAACACTTCCAGCACTGCATCCGTTTGTTGAAACATCTCAATTGATATTCGGTCAATTCCTGGAGCCTTGTTTTTCACCAGTGCCTTCAGTGCAGCTTGGACTTCTTCCTTCAGTATCATCGGTTCCTAATCATATGCTACCTCTTGAAATGGTTGAACGTTGACCAATTCTTTTTGGTATAATGACTCTGTGTACTCCTTCCATCTTCTTTTGATGCTTCCTGTGTCGTTTAATATTTTCCCCATAGAATCCTTCACTGTTGAAACTTGAGGCTTGAATTTTTTCTTCAGTTCTTTCAGCTTGAGAAATGCTGAGTGTGTTCTTCCCTTTTGGTTTTCTATCTCCAGCTCTTGTTTTCCTTGTAGGCGTGCGGTATCATCCTATCACTGACAGTGTTGTAGTTCAAGATGGATCCTGAAATGTTCTTTTGGCCAATGAATGCGATGCCACTCCTTTTCAGTTTGTCATTCCTGACATAGTAGACCGTATTATTATCTGATTGTAAATGGCCAACACCAGTCTATTTCAGCTCACTAATGCCTAGAATATCGATCTTCAAGTGTTCCATTTCATTTTTGACAACTTCTAATTTTCCTTGATTCATGCTTTGTACATTCCACATTCTGATTATTAATGGATGTTTGCAGCTGTTTGTTCTCATTTTGAGTCTTGCCACATCAGCAAATAAGGTCCCGAAAGCTTGACTCCATCTCCGTCATTAAGGTCAACTCTACTTTGAAGGGGCAGCTCTTCCCCAGTTGTGTTTTGAGTGCCTTGCAACCTGAGGGGCTCATCTTCTGGCACTGTATCAGACAGTTAAGAAAATGAGAATGTGTAAAAACCGACCTGATTTCCTTTTCCTTCATGTTCACTCTGCTGGGTAAAAGAAGGGCGTCTTAGTTGTCTAGTGCTGTTATAACAGAACTACCTCAAGTGGATGGCATTAACAAACAAATTGATTTTCTCCAGTTTCGGAGGGTAGAAGTCTGAATTCAGGGTGCTGGCTCTAGGGAGAGGTTTTCTCTTTTGACTCTGGGGGAAGGTTCTTTGTCTTCAGCTTGTCCTGGTTCCTTGTAGATCTCCATGGGGCTTGGCATCAATCTTCCCCCATCTCTGCTCTGCTTGCTTGTTTAATCTCTTTTATATCTCAGAAGAGATTAATTTAAGATATACCCTAAACTAATCCTGCCTCTTTAACATAACAAAGACAACCCGTTCCCAAATGGGCTTACACCCACAGGCCTAGAGGTTAGGATTTACAACACGTTTTTTAGGGACATATTTGAATCCCTAACTGAGGGCTTCCAAAAACTAATTATATTTTATCATATTTTCCCACCCCTTCCTCACTTGAATTGGATCCTGGATTCTTTAGGAATTTGTAAAATGAGAATTGATGATCTAAACTTTGATATTTTATCATGAGATTGATGCTAAACTGGATTAATATCTTGATTACTATAGAAAGCTAAAGCTCATAAATTCTTCTTAAAGGTTTTTTTTTCCTGTCTTTTTTCATTTTCACTGTTAAGAGATTATTTCTCTTATGGATTCCTGATTATTATGTCAGAGTGCTTGTTGCTTATATTTACTTTTCCTTACCTCTTCAGAAGAGAGCTGCTCTGGTTACCCAGAGGTCCCTGTTCTGTTTTGGTGTTCTGTTCTTTTCTTAATTTATTACAGTTTGTCGTTATAATCATTGGTTTGTCTGTCTCCCTCTCTTATATGAAGGCAGGACCATTGAGATTTTTCTTTTTTTAATTTTTCTTATGTCTGTCACATGGTAGGTGTTTAATGAATATTTTGTGGAAAGTATTGAATATGGCTTCTTTTATGGCACTTGCAGGAGGGTATACCTGTTTTCTTGACAAAGTATGGGACATATGCCTTTTTAAAAATTGGTGAAAATTGCGTTAGGCTAGTAAAGATTTATGTTTTCATGTTACACCTAAATGCAAAAACTATGCTAGGTAGCTGACCACTTAGGCTCCCTGAGATAGTTTTGAAGGTCATTTTTTTGTTTATTGAGTTCATTGCCATCTTTTCAAAATAATGGTAAACAATAACCCAGCATTTGTATGGACACCCATATATGCTTTATTATAGGTGAATGTGTTGTATTTCAAGACTCTGATTAATCTTTGAGAAGTAATATGGTGATTCATATTACACAGAAGTGTGTATAAAAATAACTTCTGGTTTTCAGCAGAAGTGGAATAGGAAGTCTTCAGGTGAAATAATAATAATTACATAACTTTTATAGCTAAAACTATATCCCAGGCTAATGCTTAGTTTGTAACTATGCTCTGTTGTACGGCTTAACTATATTTGAGATCATTTGTCCTGCTAAAGGCTCTTCACCTGGTCATCGATGCATGGTGTAATGAAACAGGCAGTTGCCAAACAAAAACCAAATCCGTTGCCGTCAAGTCGATTCTGACTCACAGCAGCGATGTGTTTTTAGTATTTATAAGCATCTCTGTTCCTTGTTTTTGATAAGTTGAACGTCAGTGATGGTTATACATTTTTAAAAATCTTTATTTTATATTATGTAATAACTGGTTAAGTGTAACTGGGTGTGTGCTTGTGAGTCTGAGGTGTAGCTCTTGTCTGTCATTGTTTAGTTAGCTTAGCTTAAAACTGCATCCAGACTAGTTTCAATTTGCTATCCTGCTGCCAGTGAAAAATGATTTTATGCAGTTGATAGACTTATTGGAACATTGTCTAATTTGAGCTTATTAGAGGTAACTGGGAACAGAAGGAAAATGTTGTAACTGTATAGGTTTTCATGGAACTATCAAAAGTTGATTGGTTAAATTAATAGTAGAGTGGTTCTTTCATATTCTTGAAAGAATATGGGTCACGGAAGGTCAGGATATGGTACCAAATTGATGGTAGGATTAAGAAAAAAAGGTTTAGAGTCATGTCATTAAGGATGTAATTGCACAATTGTAGTGTGTAAAGCATTATTAGTAGATGTTGGTTATTGTTTTGATGGCGTGGGTTAATTTGTTTGTAAACAGTTTATCAGACTTGAACTTTGGTGTAATGTCATAAAATATTAGTAAATAGTATAGAAATTATTTTCTTCATTATAAATAAAACGCATATAGGAAGAACACTTATTCAACGTAAAACCGACTCCTTAATTGAAAATTATTTTCGTCTTTGATAGTTTGTTGATTTTTGTTGAAAAGTTTGTTGTTTTTATTAGTTTCATGGCTGACTGTATTCAGAAAATAGTCGTTCACCTTGAAGATGACCCGAAACTAGGGCATCATGAATGCCTAGGAGAGGGATCAAAATTTGCTTGTTTGACCTAAATTTACACTGGTAAATGAGATACTAAGCAGTGTGCCGAGTCCCACAGACCCTTCAGTCCGTTCTGAGCACGTCTCAGCCTGCAGGCTGGCACTGGGCATGCTGGCTGGCAGGGCTGAAAAGTCACCGGTGGGCTTCCACTCAGTAGGGCCACACGTGTGCGTTGACAGCAGGTGTGAGCATATTGTCAGACTTGGGTCATCTTTATTTGTGAGCAGAAGGGTTTTCTTCACAGCTCTGGTGGTTTAGGGCTGGGCTGAGGCAGGCTGAGAGCTGGCTAGGGGGATGGCTGTTTGTGTTCTTGTCGTCTGAGCTTCTGTTCTGGCAACAATGAAAATACAAAGCTCCACTTGTCATTTTGGCATACATGATTTACCAAAACCGTGTTATAATTTAATTTAGAAAATGAATGCTCTTAAAAGGTGAAAGTAAGCACATACTGAGGTGGTTCATCTATAAAGCAGGGAAGTATTTTAGCAATACAAGTTGATTCCAAAACTGAAGGATAATTTGAAGTTTCATGCTTGTAAGTTTACAAGAGTGTGTCACGAATGAAATTATTTGGAGGAACTGAAATTGAGTGATTTACTCTGGCTAGAAAATAGCCAAAATTTCTGTACTTTCGTTGAAAGAAATTTAATGTTAAAGAAAATTAAAATGTGTGGATTTCAAACAAATAAGAAATTTGGGCTTTTATTGCGTTGATTACATTGTCATGTTTTTAGGTTGAGTGCAACACAACGTGCCTTGCTTTCTCAGTGAAAGCCAGTGAAAGCGGGCACACTGCACGGCGCCAGGACAGCGGGCGTACACTGCGCTTGCCTCCGTGCACTCCCACGGTGACAGGATGGATTGGCTTGTTTCAGGTTTTTGTGTTTTTTATTTTTCAGTTTCTGCGGTTTGAGCTTGCTTGTTGTTAGTTGTGTTCTGACTCATGGCGAACTCGTGTGCAGTGCAGAGCCGCTTCATGGGGGGGCGGGGTGGTGGTGGTTTAGTTGCGATTGAGTCAATTCTCACTCCTAGTAACCCTGTATGGCAGAGTAGAACTACCCCACAGGGTTTTAGGCTGTAGTCTTTACAGGAGCAGATGGCCAGGTCTTTCTCCTGTGGAATGTCTGGGTGGGTTCTAACCACCAACCCTTCATTTAGCAGCCGAGCGCTTAACCACTGCTCCAGTAGGGCTCCTTGCTCCATGGAGTACTTGTGCCCAGTTGACCTGGGCAGATAGGACAAAACCATTCTCACAGACTATTTAGACATTTTCTTTGTGTTTTTAAAACCGTCTTCGTTTTTGGTAGAGTGGAAGCAAACTGAAAGAGGACATGGCACTGTTGGGTCTCGCTCTGCCTCCATCTGTCGTAAAAACTGTGCCACAGCTTGTTTCCAGTTGAGGACGTCGTGCCTTGCCTCCTGAGACTCCACATGAGTTTTTCTGATTTTCAAGGTAGAGGAAAGTTGACTCCCAAAATTAAGACCCATGGGAAATTCTTGTTTTTATTTTTTGTTGTTCTTTGGGATGGTTCAGTAGTTAAGAGTGATCCAGTTAGCTGTTTTGTTCAGAATCATAACTCATAGTTCTCTGTTGCTTGATTTCATACACCTTCTGTTAAAGGAAAATCAGGTGAATTCTGCTTTTTACAAATTTAAACCTCTTGTTCCTTCTAAGAATTCACCTTCTTTCTCTTTGCCCTTGTTTGCTCGTAGCGGTGCTTCCTGCGGTGACGTATTTATTGTTCCTTCTATCTCCTGATTTTTACAGGAGAACCAACAAAAACCCTCTTAGAGTATCTTTTTGTGCCGCTGTCATCAGTTCTGGTGCTGAGAGTTGAGATGGCCGGTCCCCCCTCTTGCTCCGAATCTAGTTAGTGAGCTGTAGTGCAGAAAATGAGGTGGGAGCCACAGGACGGTCACTGCTGGTCACAATCGTTAAAAAATCATCTCAGTCTTAAAATTCATAACTCCTTTTTTTTAGAAACATGCTTAATGTAAAATCCATAGATTGGGAAGATGTCTGTCAAAAATATGTTATTTTTAGATGGATATTGATACGATTGTCTGAATAAATTTCTGGGAGTACTCCAAACTGCTAGAACAATGCTTGTACGGTATTCCAGGATTTCACGCGAGCTCCTTACTGAGTTCTTAGATTACATTAGGATTAAATTTGTATTTTTTGCATTAATGATTTTTTTTGTTGTTTGCAAAAACGGGGGGGTAATTATGTTGAAGAGACATTGGTGATAAAACTAATAAGAACCAGTTACAAAAAGATTTCTAGTTTGAGCTTAACCCATCGCTGTCAAGTCGATTATGACTCATAGCGACCCTACAGGACAGGGTAGAACTGTCCCATAGGGTTTCCAGGGAACACCTGGTGGATTCAAATTGTCGACCTTTTGGTTAGCTGCCGAACTCTTAACCACTACGCCACCAGGGTTTCATAACTACTTTGAATTATCATTTCTGCTGATAATTTGCTTTTAGAAGATTCTTTTGAATATTCTTTGTATTCTGTTACCTTAAACTCCGTTTGTCTGTCTTGCACTTTGAATGGTGGCTCTTTTACTTCTGCGTGATTTTGTGCCACCATGGATTGATCGCTTGGAAAATATTGGTTCACTGAGTTACACTATCTTCCAAATGTTGACAAATTTTCTTAAACAATACCAGAATATCATATTCATTAATATCCCTACCAATCTCACCAGAAAAATTTGACGTATTAGGAAGAAAAACAGTGACAGATACAGGTTTTCAAAAATTCTAATTTTTTGTTTCACAGCTCAAATCTTATTGTTGGCAGCACGGTCAGTTGTTTTCCTTGAAGGAGCAGGCTTGCTTCACTCATTTCTGAGAAAATGCCTACGACATATCCAAGCCTGAATAACCGTAGCTTGTCTGTTGTTCTTTCAAGTAAAAATGATGTTCCATGAAAAAACCTTGGCTGTGTAAGGATTTTTTTTCCCTGCTGTTCTTGGTTATATTTTCCTCTAGCTTTAGTGTGTTTTCTGAGAGAGAAAAACAGACAGACACAAACACAGATGCATAGTATTTATATTCTAAAACCTATCGTGCTCATGAGGAATTTCTGTATTTCAAAATAATAGGTGAGTATGATGTTACTTTTTAAAATGCATGGATAAATACAAAATACTAGGGTATTGAATTTGGATTTGAGATCAGCAGCACTTGGAATAATTTATTTCTTCTTGGTGACAACTTGTTTTGTAACAAATATATTGTCTTATTAATTCATAGCTGGGTATGAGTTCATTTTGAATTTTCAGGTGACTTTCCTTTTGATAGATAGCATTACTAAACTATTTTGGTGATACACTATTCTTAACCACTTACTGAAATGTGTTATTAGTAAACATTTTGTTTTAATTTATCAGGGTAATAAGGAAAATACAGATAAGAAACCTTATTTACTGAGTATGTAATTTTGTAAGTGATTCCTTTGAAGATCAGCTAATCATCTGCTTATTCAGAAGGAGGAGGCTGTGGGAGTACCATGGACAGTGTTTCACCGCATTGCCTTTATGTTTAGGACCTTGAATATTTAAAAATGTGCTTTTAATTTAAGCTTGGCAAAGGTGGCCTTGTTGAATTCATGGTGCAGATATTGTGCTCGTTTGCCAAACTTGCTGATTTGCGTTAACATTTTTTTTTAAATTGCCTTCCTGAAATCGTTATTTTGGGAATATTAAGAACAGTAAAATTAAGACTAGTAAATCTGGAAAAGCACTAAAAAAAAATAACTTATGATGTTATTTTGTGGTTGATTTTAAAAGGAAATTCTTGAAAATGTAGTTAAACATGATAGGAATTAGTGTATCTGACTTCACTGTATTAAGCATATACATTTTAAAAAATACTTGTTTTTTATTATAAAAATAATATGCTTATTTTTAGAACATTTGGGAAATACTGACAAGCAGAAGTAAAGGGAAAAAATTACTCACATTTCTGCCATCTAACGGAGTTCATTACTGCCTTCTAGGCTTTTTCTTACATGATTTCATTTTTTGGGGAAAAATATTTGTGTATGTATTTTGTTGTATCTGTTTATTAATTGTGTGCATTTTTAGCCAGCACCGAGTCATGTTTTTTAACCAGTCGTGTCTATTAGGAATCCAGTATATAAAGGCTACCCAGGTTGTGGAGTCCCTGGGTGGTGCCAGTGGGTTAATGCACTCTGCCTCTAACTGAAAGCTTACAGTTTGAGTCTACCCAGAGGCACCATGGAAGAAAGCCCTGGCAATCTACTTCCAAAAAATCAACCGCTGAAAACCCTATGGAGCACACTTCTACTCTGACACACATGAGATCGTCATGAGTTGGAATCCACTAGATGGCAACTGGTTATAGGTTATTCTGATGATAAATATAATACTTAACATTTGTTTGTTGTTGTTGTTAGTTGCGGTCGAGTCGGCTCCAATTCACGGCAACCACATGTCCAACGGAACAAAATGGTGCCTGGTCCTGCGCCATCTTCACAGTTGTAGGTGTGCTCAAGTCCCCTGTTGTGAGCGCAGTATATTTTGAGTGTCTTCCAATCTAGGGGGCTCATCATTTTATTGTGATCCATAGGGTTTTCATTGGCTAATTTTTGGAAGGTAGATCACCAGGCCTTTCTTCCTGGTCTTAGTCTAGAAGCTCTCTTGAAACTTTTCCACCTGTGATGACTCTATTGGTATTTGAAATATTGATGGCATAGCTTCCAGCATCATAGCAGCATGCAAGATGCCACAGTATGACCAACTGACAGAAGGGTGGTGGTAACATTTAGTGAATATGTATTACATAACTGACATTAGTGTAAATGCTTTCCATATATTATTTCTTTTAATTCTCATAGCAGTCCTATCAGGTGGCTTCTTTTGCTCTTTCCATTTTTGGATAAAGAAGAAGAGACAGGGAGATGAGATAATTTGTTCAGGGATGCACAACTATTAAGCTGTGCAGCACTGATTTGAACCTAGGTAGTCTGACTGTAGAATCTACTCCTAACTACTGTGAAGAGTAAAATTGAAGATCACCACAGTGAAAGCAGATTTTAGAAATTTTATAGGAAAATAATTTGTAAATATAATAATTTAGAGCTTAATTTCAGGAAAAACCACAAGTATGATGTAATACAAATACTTTTTCAGTTTTACATAGAGTATATGTTGTTGTTGTTGTTGTTAGGGGCCGTTGAGTTGGTTCTGACTCATAGTGACCTTATGTACAACAGAATGAAACACTGCCTGATCCTGTGCCATCCTCAAGATCGTTGTTCTTCTTGAGTCCATTGTTGCAGCCACTGTGTCAGTCCATCTCAATGAGGGTCTTCCTCTGTTTTCGGTGACCCTCTACTTTACCAAGCATGATGAGCATATATATAAGTATACTGGGGTCTGCTCTGAATCATGAGAAATTTGTAGGAAATAGCTGGGCAAAGGAGGAAGAGTAAAGATTATTAAAAAATAACCTGAGTCCATGTGTATGCATGTGGATCACAGCCACATTTTGTGACCTACAGATTGTGTTGTTCCCAATTGTTTGCTGCTCCTCCCTTTAAACTGCTCCTTGTTTGTTTTGTTTTCTTTTAGTGTAAAAAAAATTATATATATTTGCTGTCCTTGCCGTATTGACATCAGGTTTGACCCCATGACTTGCTTTGGGCAGTGACATATGCCAGTTCTGAGCAGGATCTTTTAAGTACCATTCCATGGTTGTGTCATTGCCGTTTCTCCTCTTCCATGAATTAGTGTTTCCCAGGCTGGGGCCAATTCTTTCAGCCTTGGTACTAGAATGAAGAAGACCTAGAACAGAGCCCTAGCTACTCATGTTGTTGTAAGCCACTAAGACCTTGGGGTCATCTGTTTTTGCAGCAAAACTTAGTGAAGTATTGCATGTGTGTGTTGATGTCTGCACGTGCAGGTGTGCATGGTAGTCTGTTTGGGCCAGGGCTAGTTTCTTAATGGCTTTGTAAGCCAAGTTAAGAATTTTCTAGGTGAGTAGAACATGCATGAGATTTGCATGTTAAGATGACTTCCCTGGCAGCAGAGTAGAAGGAGGGGAAGCGTGGAGGCCCGGGGACTTTAGGATCATGTCGTAGTTGTCTTTGTGATATAAAAGCCTGAACTTAGGTAGCACAGTTCACATGGAAGGAGAGAATGAAAGTTAAGGGGGTAAATTGAGACTTGGAGCACGATGAGGCCATTGCTTGAGAGAAAGGAAAGTTGTCCAGGGTAGTCGCTAGTTTTTGACTTGGCTGCCAAGGTAGATGGTGGTATCATTATCCAGAATAGATTAGATTTGGGTGGGGAAATAAAAAGTTCTCTTTGAGACTTACTGAATTTGAGGTGCTTGCGGATTTCCAGATAGAAGTTTCCTTCATAGGCAGTTAAGAGGAATGGGAGCAGTGTGGTGGTGATTGTGGATCTATCTGGGACTTAAAGATGTCTACTTTGGGCGTGTTATCAGGAGGGACCAGTCCCTGAAGGACATCGTGCTTGGTAAAGAAGTGGGTCAGTAAAAAGAAAGGAAGACAATCAACGAGATGGATTGACACAGTGGCTGCAATAATGGGCTCAAGGATAACAATGATTGTGAGGATGGCGCAGGACTGGACAGTGTTACGTTCTGTTGTACATAGGGTTGCTATGGGTTGGAAACAACTCGATGGCACCTAACAACAACAACAGCAACAAAACGGGATAAGGATTAGGTGGTAACAAAGGCATGGAACCATATTCCCATTCCAAAGAAAGGCGATCAAATGGAATGTGGAACAATATTGTTAATAATACCACATGCTAGCAAAATTTTACTGAAGATAATTCAAAAAACGATTGTAACTGTACATTGACAGGGAACTGCCAGAAGTTCAAACCAGATTCAGAAGAGGACTTGGAACAAGGGATATCATTGCTGAGGTCAGATGGATCTTGGCTGAAAGCAGAAAATACCAGAAAGATGTTTGCTTGTGTTTTATCAGCTAGGCAAAGGCATTCCACTTGTGTAGATCATTACAAAGAATGAGAATTCCGGAACACTTAATTGTGTTTATGTGGAACCTGTGCATGGATCAAGAGGCAGTCATTTGAACAGAGCAAGGGGATACTGCATGGTTCAGGATTGGAAACGGTGTGTGGCAAGGTTGTATCCTTTCACTTTACTTATTCACTCTCTATTCAGTCAGTATGCAGTCTGTCTGCTGAACAAATAATCGAGAAGCCGTATATGAATGGGGCATCAAAATTGGAGGCAGACTCATTAACAACCTGTGATATACAGATGATAACAACCCTGCTAGGTGAAAAAGAAGATGACTTGAAACACTGATGAAGGTGAAAGACCACAGTTTTCAGTATGGATTACATCTGAACGTAAAGAAAATGAAAATCCTCGCAACTGTACCAATAAACAACATCATAATATATGGAGAGAAAATTGAAGTTGTTAAGGATGTCATTTTACTTAGATCCACAATCAACACCTATGGAAGCAGCAGTCAAGAAATCAGATGATGCATTGCATTGGGCAAACCTGCTGGAAAAGACCTCTTTAAAGCCATGATATTTTAACCACCTCATATACATGTGAAAGCTAGACAATAAATAAGACCAAAGAAGAATTGATGCCTTTGAATTATGGTGTTGGTGAAGAATATTGAATATACCATGGACTGTCAGAAGAACAGACAAATCAATCTTAGACAAAATACAACCAGAATGCTCCTTAGAAGCAAGGATGGAGATACTTTGGCTCACTTACTTTGGACGTGTAATCAGGAAAGACCAATTGCTAGAAAAGGACATCATGGTTGGTAAAGTAGAGGGTCAGCAAAATTGAGGAAAACTCTCAATGAGTTGGATTGACACAGTAGCCTCAAGAGTGGGCTCAAACATATGAAAGATGACGGAGATGGCACAGGACTGGTCAGCGTTTTGTTCTGTTACACATAAGGTCGCTATGAGTTGGAGCCCACTAGATGGCAGTTAACAACACCACCAAAGGCACAGATGAAACTACTCAGAAGGACTTGTGTAACGAGTGTCAAGAACCTAGAACAGAGTTTGAGAGCACCAAGATATCAGGTGGGTGGAGGACGAGGGACTGGCACAGCCCACTGGAACAGAGTGGCCATAGAAGTTCAGTATATAAAGAAAGTATTGTGTTATCAAAATCAAGGAAGGTTTAAAGAAAGAGTGTCAACTGCTGAACTTTCTACTCCATGATCTTGCTTTTAGGTTTATTGCCTTTTTTTCAATTTTGTTATCATAGCTATAACACCCTAAGAATCCCTACTCCGTAGATCTTTTATGATGCCTTTAATGCAGTGTTTCAATTTAAATTCACCTCCACTGCCTGTTTTCTTTTTTTCTACCATTGGAAACATCTTTATAGCCCTAGCCATTTTATTACTTGAGGAGCTCTGTGAATTCTCACCAATGCTTTTCTTCTTCCTTTGAGATCCCATTCCTCTGGGACTTTCCTGTAGTCTTTTATTCTTCTCTCTTTTCCTTTCTCTTTCTCTTCCTTCGTCTCTTCCTCCTTTCTTTTCACTCATTCATCTTTGGACTTTTTGGACTCTTCTGTTAAGAGTTAGGTTTTGTTTGTTTTGTTTTTAGTTTTTCAGAAAATATCTTTGCTAAAGGCTGATAACAGCCGCGATATTTTGTCTCATTCATTCAAAAGAAACATTTTTATTCCAGCCTCTTAAAGGAATTATCTAATCTTCTTCCATGTACTCCTAGGTCCTTTAAGCCGTGGCTCTAGTGCCTCCATTCCAGCCCTACAATACTACTAAAACTGCTTTTCTCGAGGTAGCCATGATTTTCGAGTTTCCAAAATCAGTTGCCCATTCTAGGGCCACAAAAGTCTTTATTTACTGCCCTTATTTCTTTGTGATCATAATACTCTATTCCTAGGCTATTCTTTCCTTATCTCTCATGGTTCACTCCATTTTGCTCATCTCCCCCTTCAGGATAAGTACGTTAATGCTAGATTCTCAATCCTCTACTCATTCTTTCAATAAAAAAGGTCTGTAATTAGTATGGGGCTATTATCCTGAGATCAGGGAAGCCAATTGATATTGACTATAGCTGACATAATATACTGATTTAACATTTACTGACTTTAAACTGTTTAGATATTAAAATTTGTGCTGGCATTCCTGGGTCACAGGATACTCCGCAAGAGAGATTAACAGAGGGCCTAATTTCCTGTGGTTTTGTTGGTAGGTGCTGTTGAGTCGGTTCTGACCCATAGTGACGCTCTGTACTACAGAATGAAACACTGCCCGGTCCTGTGCCATGCTCACAATCGTTGTTAGGCTTGAGCCCATTGTTGCAGCCACTGTGTCAATCCATCTCACTGAGGGTCCTCTTTTTCACTAGCCCTTTTCTTTAGCAAGCATGATGTCCTTCTCCAGGGACTGATCCCTCCTGACAACATGTCCAAAGTATGTAAGACGTAGTCTCACCATCCTTGCTTCTAAGGAGCATTCTGGTTGTACTTCTTCCAATACAGATTTGTCCCTTCTTTTGGCAGTCCATGGTATCTTCAAGATTCTTCACCAACACCACAATTCGAAGGCGTCAGTTCTTCTTTCTTCTTCCTTATTCATTGTCCAGCGTTCGCCTGCATATGATGTGATTGAAAATACCATGGCTTGGGTCAGGTGCACCTTAGTCTTCAAGGTGCCATCTTTGCTTTTCAACACTTTAAAGAGGTCTTTTGCAGCAGATTTGCCCAGTGCGATTTGTCTTTTGATTTCTTGACTGCTGCTTCCATGGGTGTTGATTGTGGATCCATGTAAAATGAAATCCTTGACAACTTCAGTCTTTTCTCCGTTCATCATGATGTTGCTTATTGGTCAGTTGTGAGGATTTTTGTTTTCTTTATGTTGAAATGTAATCCATACTGAAGGCTATGGTCTTTGATCTTCATCAGAAGTGCTTCAAGTCCTCTTCACTCTCAGCAAGCAAGGTTGTGTCATCTGCATAACACGGGTTGTTGATGAGTCTTCCTCCAGTCCTGATGCCCTGTTCTTGATATAGTCCAGCTTCTTGGATTGTTTGCTCAGCATACAGATTGAGTAGGTATGGTGAAAGGATACAACCCTGATGCACACCTTTCCTGACTTTAAGCCACGCAGTATCCCCTTGTTCTATTCCAAAAACTGCCTCTTGGTCTATATACAGGTTCCTCATGAGCACAATAAGTGTTCTGGAATTCCCATTCTTCACAGTGTTATCCATACTTTGTTATGATCCACACAGTCGAATGCCTTTGCATAGTCAATAAAACACACGTAAACATCTTTCTAGTATTTTCTGCTTTCAGCCAGGATCCATCTGACATCAGCAATGATATCCCTGGTTCCACGTCCTCTTCTGAATCCAGCCTGAGTTTCTGGCAGTTCTCTGTATATACTGCTGCAGCTGCTTTTGAATGATCTTCAGCAAAATTTTACTTGCTTGTGATATTAACGGTACTGTTTGATAATTTCCGCATTCGATTGGATCACCTTTCTTGGGAATAGGCGTAAATATGGATTTCTTCCAGTTGGTTGGCCAGGTAGCTGTCTTCCAGATTTCTTGGCATAGATGAGTGAACACTTCCAGCACTGCATCCGTTTGTTGAAACATCTCAATTGATATTCAGTCAATTCCTGGAGCCTTGTTTTTCACCAGTGCCTTCAGTGCAGCTTGGACTTCTTCCTTCAGTACCACTGGTTCCTAATCATATGCTACCTCCTGAAATGGTTGGACAGAGACCAATTATTTTTGATATAATGACTCTGTGTATTCTTTCCATCTTCTTTTGATACTTCCTGTGTCATTTAATATTTTCTCCATGGAATCCTTCACTATTGCAACTTGAGGCTTGAATTTTTTCTTCTGTTCTTTCAGTGAGAAATGCTGAGCGCGTTCTTGCCTTTTGATTTTCTGTCTCCAGCTCTTTGCACGTCATTATGATACTTTGTCTTCTCACGCTGCTGTTTGAAATCTTCTGTTCAGTTCTTTTACTTCATCATTTCTTCCCTTTGCTTTAGCTACTTGACGTTCAAGAGGAAGTTTCAGAGTCTCTTCTGACATCCATTGTGGTCTTTTCTTACTTTCCTGGTAGCTTCATCTTATTGTGTTTCCTCCTGTCCTCCACTAGGGAAGTCTTCCTGGATTTCAAATACCTGGTTTCATCTCACTACGCTTATGTTTTCACGCTCTCATCGCAGAACCTGGACTACACATTTTTAGGCCCAGTAATCTGTGTGACGGTTTGCCTTCACCACAGTCCTATATTGATGTTCAGTTTTGGGCTAGTAGCAGTTCATGACGTTCCTCAGGAAATGCTGACTTTGCTGGTTTTCAGTCCTCTGCCTTTGTCATCTTCAGTCAACTCCAGTAACCACAGCCTGTAAATGAAGGCTGTGTGGTGAGGGTCAGCATGAATCCAGTCCCCAGAGTGTGGCGATTGATCCGGTCCCCATATTCCGCTTCTGCATCCTCGTCACCAGCTGCCCCTGTGACACTCTCTCTCTCTGACCCTAGCCACCTGGAGCTAGGTCAGAGCCCACAAGTTAAAAGGACACCATCCTTCAGACTGCCTGAGAAGCAGAGATGCTAGCCACGAGTTTGGGGAGTCCACATGACACTCCAACCTTCTGAACTTCTGGTCACCACTTCAGGGTTGGTTTCCCACTGCCCCTTCAGGATGGCAGCCACAAACTTGGGGGTCCACACAACACCCTTACTGTCTGACCTGCAGGCTCCCACTCCCGCTTTGGGTTTGAATAATTTGCTGGAAGACCCTCAGAACTCACAAAATGTATACGTACAACTATCGATTTATTATAGCCAAAAGGAGTACGAACTAAGGGATGCATAGGCTGAGGTCTGGGAGTGTTCCCAGTGTGGCACTTCCATGTCCCAAGGGACACACTACCCTCCTGACAGCAGATGTTGTTGTCACTCAGGAAGCTCTCTGAGCCTCTACGTTCATGGCTTTTATTGGCCAGTCCTGCATGATAGGCTGAGTCATGCCTCCTGAGGTGGGTTGATACTGGCAACCCAGGTGAGTCTTTTCTGTCTGGCCAGCCCCTACTCACCAGCACAGATTCTCAGGTGTGGCCTGGAAGTCCCAGACCAAGGCACTGCAGTTACTTCAGGGGTTATTTCTCCGGAGCCAAGGACAAAGGCCACCTTACTAAGGGTAAAAATAGGTCCGTTACCCCACAAAAGCCTAAAAAAAACCCAAAAACTGTAATTGCTCTTGGTGACCAATCTTAGAGGAGAGGAATTTAGGAAGTAGAATGGATAGTGAGTAGTAGCATAGGAGAGGAAAGTAAACTGAGTTACTGAGTTTTGGGATTCAGTAGGAAGTAAGTGTAAGCTGGCTTAGAGGTGGGATTTATCCTAGAGCTCTAATGTTAACATTGTCTTCCAGATTAGCCTGTATGGAAATATACGGCCTTCTCACCTTACGCTTGATTTATCTCTTTGCCTCCAGTCTATCTGTACTCTTAATGTCAGGCTAATTTTTGTAAGACTCCCTGTCCCCATGGTTCCAGACGGCTAAATCTTCAATTTCTTCATCTTTGGCATTAGTGGTTGGTGTGCAGATTTGAGTAAGTCGTATTAACTGGTCTTCCTCATAGGTGTATGGATATTATCCTATCACTGACAGCTTTGTACTTCAGGATAGATCTTAAAAATGTTCTCTTTGATGATGAATGTGACGCCATTCCTCTTCAAGTTGTTATTCCCAGCATAGTAGACGATATTATTACCTGATTCAGAATGGCCAATACCTGTCCATTTCAGCTTACTGATGCCTAGGATATCGATGTTTATGTGTTCTATTTCATTTTTGATGACTTCAAATTTTCCTTGATTCATACTTTGTACATTCCACATTCTGATTGTTAATGGATGTTTACAGCTGTTTGTTTTCATTTTGAGTCGTGCCGCATCAGCAAATGAAGGTCCCAAAGCTTGACTCCATCCATGTTATTAAGGTCAACTCTACTTTGAGGAGGCAGCTCTTCCCCAGTCGTATTTTGGGTGCCTTCCAACCTGAGGATCTCATACTCTGGCAGTATATCAGACAGTGTTTAGATGCTATTCATAAGGTTTTCACTGGCCAGTTTTTTCACAAGTCAACCACCAGTTCCTTCTTCCAGGTCTGTCTTAATCTGGAAGCTCAGCTGAAACCTGTCCACCATGGGTGACCCTGCTGGTATTTGAAATACTTGTGGCATAGCTTCCAGCACCACAGCAACACGCAAGCCCCCACAATATGACAAATTGACGGACAAGTGGCAGACTTAAGATAGTGAAGAACAAATAAGCTTTTTCAGGTGGGCAGTTACTGACCTATGTTTTCTCAAAAGAAAGCTAAAGAAAAGTTTTACAATGGTGATACGGAGAAATCTGTATTTCAGTGAGATTTATGTGGATTAAAAGAAAAATTAGCACGTTTTTGGATGGAGCTGCTAAAGTAATTCGAAGGCCTTCTCTCTTCTTCCCCATTCCAGTTATCCGGAGGTAACTACTGTTAAGAGTTTTTCTTTCATGATTTTATTCTGTACACTGATTGATACATGTTTGCATGTGTGTTTTAATTTTATTTTGCAGAAACGGAATCATATGATACATACTTTTCTCCAACATGTTTTGCTAAAGAAATTCTTCTGTTTTAGTACCTATGTGTTGTTCTTTAATGGCTGCACAATATTCCATGTACTAGTCATTTTCTTAACTATTCCAACACATCTCCAGAGTACACCTTCTCTTCACTTACCGACTATCTCTTTATCTGACATTTTACATTTATGACAATGATAAGAAATCTACTGTTTGACTATTTTGCCCATCAACAATGTACATCTGGCAGTAACAAACGCTGAGGTGTGAGGCGAGAGTAACGCTGGCTTTGAAGGCTTTGTAGGTGAAAGTTATGTGTCCACTTGGCTAGCCATGATTCTCAGTGGTTGGGCAGTTATATAATGATGTAACTTGGAGGCTATGTAATGATGTAGTCATCCTCCATTTTCACATAACGCCAATTTCGCATAGTGACCTGGTCTTTGGAACCTAACTGTGTCGATAAATGAGGAGAGGGTGTACATTATTTTAGTAATACTGCTGTGAACATTTGTGCACACATCTTTGTGTACTTCTGTGTTTTCCATAGAATAGATTCTAGTAGTGGAATTTGAGTCAAAAGGCTATCTATGTACGTTGAAAATTTTGATAGACTCTACCAAATTGTTATTTAAAAAGGTGGTTCCAATTTATGCTACTACTGTTGTGGGTGTGACTCTTTACCAAATATTGAATATTGTGAATCAACTCTTTTCAGTTTGACAGGTTAGAAGAAATATATCATTGGTTTCAAAATTCACATTTCTTTGTTCGGTGTTGAGACTGAGTATCTTTTTGTGAGTTTACTGGTCATTTGTATTTCTTTTTTATGTGCAGTACCTGTTTTTCTGTTGGGATATTGTCTTAATCCTATCAGTTTGTGAAAATGCTATTTTTAATAAACCATACTGATATTTAATCATATGTGGTTGATTTGTTTTCTCATTTTTAGGGTACTTGAAAAATAACTAAAAAGGTCAAGGGAGCACTTTTTATTTTATTTTTAAATCCTGTATATCTTAGCCTGAGCACAACTGATGACTTGTACTTCTGCCCTTTTACTTCCTTTGAAATTAGAAACTACCGTATTCATCAGGGCTTGGATAGTCTTTTCTCTCTTCTGAAATCAGCCCAAATCTGTTGAACTCTGTTCCCGTCGACTTTATATCAGGTCGCTAGAGTTGGTATCGACTCGACAGCAGCGGGTTTGGTTTTAGATAGGTTTGTTTCGGGGTTCTTTAAATATTGACTTGTTTAGATGTTTTGTTTTACTTTACGTCTCTAATTTTCACTATGACTACACAGATAATTTTACTTTAAATATTTCGTTTATTTTTGCATTGGGAAGAGTCTCAAGAACTGTTGTTAGTTGCTGTCAAGTCAGCTCTACTCATGGCACCCACATGTACAACAGAAGGAAACCTTGCTGAGTCGCGCCATCTCCATGATCTTGCTATGTTTGAACACATTGTTGAGGCTCTTATGTCAGTCCTTCTCATTAAGAGGTGTAGGGGTATATTTTTCTTTTTCTTTTTTTTGCAATAAATTAACTTAGACAAAACAAAATGCACCCCCAAAACCAGAGTACCTTGGCCTACAAAGAACAATATGGTGCCCCTCCCGCAGTGAATCTAATACTAATTTTTTATTTTATTTTATCTCTGGTGTGATAGAAAGGCCACTGATCGTTTAGTCTGCTGTATTGCTGGAACTGTAGGTGTTACAGCCATATATTTATATAATAGTGTAAGAGGCAGTGTAGCATAGTGTTAGAAGTATAGCTTCTTATTTCAAAATTGCCAGGGTGTGAATTCTTATCCACTGTTATTAGTTGTGTGTTCATAGTCAAGTCACTTGATCTTTCTAAGGCCCACTTCCTGTATCCATTAAACAGGAACAATAATAGTACCTACCTCATAGGATTGTTGTGAGGAAGTATTACTGTTGTTAGCTGCTGTCAAATTGGCCCCAACTCATGGTGACCCCAGGCACAGTGGGGATCTGACTGTTGTGATCCATGGAGTTTTCATTGGCTGATTTTCAGAAGTAGATCGCCACACCTCTCTTCTTACACTGTCTTGGTCTGGAAGCGCCACTGAAACCTGTTTAGCATCAGTGCAACACAGAAGCCTCCACTGACGGATGGGTGGGGGCAGTACTTGAGGTAGATGCTGCATAAAAAGCCCTTAGCACAATGTTTGACACATGGGGAGCACTTCACAGATATTAAAACTCAGTTGCTGAGTCGAGTACTGCTTGTGATGTTCCGTATGTGTCAGAATAGAACCGTGCTGCTTTTTTAGAGGTAGATCACCAGGCCTTTTTTTCGAGGTACCTCTGGGTGGACTTGAACCTCCAGCTTTTTGTTTAACTGCCAAGCGGATTAACCGTTGGCACCACCCAGGGACTCCTGAAAGATGTTTGCTGGTGGTGTTGGGTGCCATCGAGTCGATTATGACTCATAGTGACCCCGTGTGGCAGAGTAGAACTGCTCCATAGCTTTCCTAGGCTATAATCTTTACAGAAGCAGATTTCCAGGTCTTTCTCCCATGGAGCCGCTGAGTGGGTTCCAACCACCGACCTTTTCTTTAGCAACCTGAACTTAACCATTTGAGCCACCAGGGGCCCTTTATTATTTGTGTTTTCTTTCCCTCGTTTTTTTTTTTTTTTTTGCTCCAGTCGAGCATCTTGTTCTGAATACAGACATTCAGATCCATATGCTTAACCTTGTATCCTTTGATGTTATTTGTCAGGAAGAGGAAAGGAGGGGCTGGTTCCGGCACCATGTTTAGGTTTAGGTTTAGGTTTTAGGTTGATTGCATTCCATATGTTAAAAAGATTCTTTTTTGTATCTGCTTCTTACTTTGCATGCAGTTATATCTAGAAACGGTATTATCTTCTTTAAAAATATCCTTACATGAGATTTCATGAACAGTGTAACTTTATATATGAAAACAGAATTGCTGATGTTGAGATTTTCATTTCCTGGGACCCTAATGCTTCCTGTCATATTTCCGTGTCCTTGTGTTTGAGTTCATGCCTGTAAGTATACGCTATTAATTGTGTAAGAGCTCACCCCAGATCATGCTGTTCAGAGCCTGTCTGTGTATGTGTTAGCCTGGGCTGTTTATTCAGCAGTGTTCTTAGAGTCTCGAGAGTAAGAGTCGAGGGTGTTACTCCAGAGAGCAGAGTGTTTCAGTAGCGTTAGATGAATAGCTCTTTCAGTGATTGGTTCACTTCATGATAATTCTGTTTTGCAGTTATATTAAGAAAACTTCTTAATTTTTCCTAGTTTCACTTTATCCATACATAGAGGCTCTGTGTTCCTTTTATAAATTGCTGCTGGTAAAAATCCTACAAAACATGACCTCCTTTCCAAAGTCCCTATGCTGATTTACGCAGCTTACTTTCTTGTTTTTCTCATGCCTGGTACCAAGTGACATTCCAATCTACTGTAGTCATTTGATAATGCAAAGAGTGAAACCAGAAGGATAGGCAGGAGGTACTGGTTGGCAACAAACATGCACTTCATGATTGCTCATGATACCAAGGGAGAGAATGTCAAATGCCTAAAGTAAAACAAAGATTTTATGTTGTAAAATCGCCACTTTAAGGTAGTAGTATTCATCTTGCTGCCTTTTAACTCAGTTTCCATAGTTTGAGTATTTACATTACTTTGATGTGAAAGTTGCTGTAAATACAAGTAAATTAGAGTCTACCTGTGTGTGTGTGTGTGTGTGTGTGTGTGTGTGTGTATAATTTGTATGGCACAGTCCCCTTGTCATTCAGGTTTAGGAACTTCTTATTAATATTCTGCATCCTTAAAGCAGGCTCTCAATGCAGATGGAAGAGGCAGATATAAATGAGGTTTCTCATTTTTCTGTGAATTTTCTTTGGCTATTGCAGTATTGAGGTTGAGTTCAAAACAAGGTTATTTTCTTGGAAAAAGAAGATGTTTAAAAATTTTACATATGTTGATTTGGGTAGATTCAGTTGAATCATTGAAACAAATTGTAAGTTAAAAATAGAATTACAGATGTATGAAGTTATCATTTTTATTTCTACAAAGCTTAAGATTTTACATTTTTTTACATATGTTTTTTTACATATGTGCAGGCCTTTATACTGCATTAGTTTTGCTTTTGTGGTTTGTTAGAAATTGCATTAGACACCTTTCAAACTGACTTTGTAATAAGTATAAGCACTTGAGAATTTTCACACGGCAAGTGTCATTTATCATCAGATGCCTGATTTGTGGCAGGTGCTTTTATAAATCATGAATCATTTACTGACCACAAAACTCTGAAATAAATAGCAGCACTTCCATTTTAAAGATGAGGAAACTTGAGGGAACTCAAGTGTCTTACCCAGGGCTAAACCAAGCCAAACCCATTGCCAATAGCGACCCTATTAAACGGAGTAGAACTGCCTCATAGGGTTTCCAAGCCTGTAAGTCGTATTTTTAATTTTTATTTTATTTTGTACTTTAAGTGAAAGTTTACAATTCAAGTTAGTCTCTCATACAAAAATTTATGCATACATTGTTATGTGACCCTAGTTGCTCTCCCTATACTGGGACAGCACACTCCTCCTTTCCACCCCTGGTTTCCCATGTCCATTCAACTAGCTGCTGACATTCTCTGCCTTCTCATCTCATCTTCGGACAGGAGCTGCCCATTTAGTCTCCTGTATCTACTTGAGCTAAGAGGCACCCTCTTCACGAGTATCATTTTATGTCCCATAGTCCAGTCTAATCTTTGAAGAGTTGGCCTCGGGAATGGTTTTAGTGCTGGACTGACAGAGAGTCCGGGGGCCGTGCCGTCTCGGGTTCCTCCAGTCTCAGTCAGACCATTAAGTCTGGTCTTTTTACTAGAATTTGAGTTCTGCAGCCCACATTTCTCCTGCTCCATTCACGACTCTCTGTTGTGTTCCCTGTCAGGGCAGTCATTGGTGGTAGCTGGGCACCATCTAGTTCTTCTGGTCTCAGGCTGATGCAGTCTCTGGTTTATGTGGCCCTTTCTGTCTGTTGGGCTAATACTTTCCTTGTGTCTTTGGTGTTCTTCATTCTCCTTTACTCCAGGTGGGTTGGGACCAATTAATTCGTCTTAGATGGCTGCTTGCTAGCTTTTAAGACCCCAGACGCCACTCACCAAGGTAGGATGCAGAACATTTTCTTAATAAACTTTGTTATGCCAGTTGACCTAGATGTCCCCTGAAAGCATGGTCCCCAAACCTCCGTCCCTGCTACTCTGTCCTTCGAAGTGTTTGATTGTATTCAGGAAACTTCTTAGCTTTGGTTTAGTCCAAAGTTGTGCTGACTTCCTCTGTAGTGTGTGCTGTCCTTCCCTTCACCTAGATAATCCTTGTCTACTATCTAGTTAGTGAATAACTCTCTCCCTCCCTCCCCACCCTCAAAACCATCAAATAATGTTTTCTTCTGTGTTTAAACCTTTTATTGAGTTATTATAAGGGTGGTCTTGTACAATATTTGTCCTTTTGTGACTGACTAAATTCACTCAGCATAATGCCTTCCAGATTCCTCCATGTTATAAGATGTTTCACGGCTTCATTGTTCTTTGTCATTGCGTAGTATTCCCTTGTGTGGATATACCATGATTTGTTTATGTATTCGTCCGTTGATGGGCACCTAGGTTGTTTCCATCTTTTGCTATTGTGAACAGTGCTGCAGTGAACATGGGTGTGCATATATCTGTGTGTGATGGCTCTTATTTCTCTAGGATATATTCCAAGGAGCAGGATTGCTGGATTGTATGGTACTTGTATTTCTAGATTTTTAAGGAAGCACCAAATCGATTTCCAAAGTGGTTGTACCATTTTACAGTCCCACCAACAGTGTATAAGTGTTCCAGTCTCTCCACAACCTCTCCAGCATTTATTATTTTGTGTTTTTTGGATTAATGCTAGCCTTGTTGGAGTGAGATGGTATACCATTGTAGTTTTGATTTGCATTTCTCTAATGGTTAATGATCGTGAACATTTCTTCATGTGTCTGTTTGCTGCCAAGGCTGTAAATCTTTATGGAAACAGACTGCCACAGCTTTCTTCCACAGAATGGCTGGTGGGATCGAACTGCCAGCCTTTCGGTTAGCAGCTAAGCACTTAACCACTGTGCCATTACAGTTCCTGGGTGTTACGTGAAAACACTGGGATTTTAACTAATGTCTGGCTATTTGCATAAGGCTGTTTCTCTGTTGCCACCAAATGGTTGCTGCTTGCTCTGTGTAAGCAAGAGACATTGGGCCTTTGATGATAAATATTTCACTATGTATCTTTTTACAGAATCAAGGTACTTGAATTTTTTTCTAGAGCATATGTAATTTTATGAACCTAGGTTTATGTTATTTTATATTTAACAACACCTCATTTGTAATCAGAACTATTTTCGTGTTAAACATTTTTAATATGAAAAATTTCAAACATAGACAGAAGTAGATAGTAGTATGATGAAACTCCTTTATATTCATTTCCTGGATGTAGGAATTTTCAAAATTTTGTCATTATTTTGTTTATATATGTATTTATTGTACTTTAGATGAAGGTTTACAGAACAAATAATTTCTCATTTAACAGTTACTACACATATTGTTTTATGATAACGGTTAACAACCCCATGACATGTCAACACTGTCCCTTCTTGACTGTGGGTTCCCTGTTACCAGCTTTCCTGTCCCTTCCTGCCTTCTAGTCCTTGCCTCTGGACTGCTGTGCCCCACTGGTCTTGTTTTATGAGCCTGTCTAATCTTTGGCTGAGGGAGAACCTCGGGAGTGACTTCGTTACTGAACTAAAAGGGTGTCCAGGGGCTGTACTCTCAGGGTTTCTCCAGTCTCTGTCAGGCCAGTAAGTCTGGTCTTTTTTTGTGAGTTAGAATTTTGTTCTACATTTTTGTCCAGCTCTGTCTGGGACCTTCTGTTGTGATCCCGGTCAGAGTAGACAGTGGTGGTAGCCGGGCAAAGGCACCATCTAGTTGTACCGGACTTAGTTTGGTGGAGGCCGTTGTAGATGTGGTCCCTTAGTCCTTTGGACTAATCTTTCCCTTTTATCTTGTTGTCTTCATTCTCCCTTGTTCCCGGAGGGGTGAGACCAGTGGAGTGTCTTAGATGGCTGCTCCCAGGCTTTTGAGACCCCAGATGCTACTCACCAAGGTAGAAGGTAGAATATTTTCTTTATAAACTGTTATGCCAGTTGAGCTAGCAGAATTTTACCATCCTTAATTTGTGTTTTGTTGTTGCTGTTGTTACTGTTTAAGCCAGCCCTAAAAACCATCGTGTTATTTCTTCCCTACCTTCGTATGCATCTCAAAAAATCTCTTAACTATAATGCAGTAATCACATCAACATAATGAACTATAATTCCTTGTTATTAACTGATTCTCTCAAAAATGTCTTTTTGCAGTTAATTTTTTTGACTCAGGATCCAGAAGAGGTCCATACATTGTATTTGGTTTTCTTATGTCTCTTTCAATTTAGAGCGTTCTTATCCTTCACCTCCCTCCCTTTTTAAAAAATTTCATGCCATAGACTTGCTGAAAAAACTGGGTTGTTTTTTTCTGTAGAATGTCCCCATTTTGGACTTGTCTTTGTCCTTTTTTGGGGGGATGTGATGTTTGATTTGTCTAGCTCTAAAGTCCCCGAGTCGCACAAACGGTTACGTGCTCGACTGTTAGCAAAAGATTGGCAGTTCGAACTCACCAAGAGGCTCCTTGGGAGACAGGCCTGGCAATCTGCTTCCAAAAGATCACAGTCTTGAAAACCTTACGGAGCAGTTCTCTGCACATGGGGTCGTCATGAGCCTGGAATCGACTCCACGGCAGCTAACAGCAACAGCAGGCTGATTAGATTCAGGCCCAGCCATTTGTTGTCAGCTGCCTTCAGCTGGCCCCTGACGCATGGTGACCGCACACGCAGTGGAACGAAACACTGCCCGGGCCTGCGCCGTCCCCGTGATTGCTTGTGGATTGGACTGTTGTGATCCACAGAGTTTTCATCAGCTGATTTTTGGAAGTAGATCACCAAGCCTTTCTTCCTCGTCTGTCTTAGCCTGGAAGCTCGGCTGAAACCTGTTCAGTATCACAGCGATACGCAAGCCTCCTCTGACAGATGGGTGCTGCATGTAAGTTATGTAGGGCAAGAATCGAAACTGGGTCTCCTGCATGGAAGGCGAGAATTCTACCTCCACTGCTTCTTCATAAGTTGTTGCATATAATGATTAGTTCACAAGGTCAAGTTGTGACAACCTGATCACTATTGTAAAGTCCCTATCAACCTTTCACCTAATGGTTTAATCCATTGTTTAAAAAACCAAAACCAAAACCAAACCCGTTGCTGTGGAGTTGATGCTGACTCATAATGACCCTGTAGGACAGAGTAGAATTGCCCCGTAGGGTTTCCAGGGTGCAGCTGGTGGGTTCAAACTGCTGACCTTCTGATTAACAGTCGAACTCTTAACCGCTGCACCACCAGGGGTCCATTGTTTAGGGATTACAAAATAGTGATTTTCTAATTCTATCATTTCTCTTGCATGTATTGCCTGGAATTTAAAAAAATAGAAACAACTTTTCCTCATCATATATGCTATGCAGTTTATATAGGAAAGAAGCATAAATTTTGAATTCTTTGTTTTTAATTGCTTATTTTCAGAGTAAGTTGGTGCTGTACTTACTACTGTCAGTGGTGAATAGTGGTTCTGATTTTGATTTTTGGCTTTTTTGTTTTTCTTTAGTATTATTATGAACTTGTGGATTTTAATGTATCCTGTGTTTCAATCAGTTGCAGTCATTATTTTTGCTGGTGTTCAAATTGTCCCAGATTTGGCCAGATGCATTTTTTTGTTGGCTAGCGGTCTTTTGGTGGTGTAAGTGGTTTGCACTCAGCTACTAACCTAAATGTTAATGGTTCGAACCCACCCAGCAGCACTATGGAAGAAAGGCCTGGTGATCTGCTTCCATAAAGATTACAGTCAAGAAAGCCCTATGGAGCAGTTCTCCTCTGTAACGTGGGGTCGCCATAAGTTGGAATCGACTTAACAGCAATGGGTTTGTTTTTCTGTTTTTTGTTTTAAAGTGTTCTTTTGACATGAGCCAATTAGTCTTTGAGAGCTTTCTTGTTTTCTGACATAACAAGATTTTCTAAACTCATCTTGTACATTTTCTGACCGAACTCTGGTTGAAGCCATTCCTTCAAGGAGCCCTGGTTTCTGTAAGTGGGGACTGATACTTACAGATCACAATCCAGGTGTTTTCCAGTTGTTGGTTCTGAACTGCCAAATTCAAGACGAATGAGCGCCTCCAGCGCTGTATTCCGTCAGTTCCTGGAGCCTTTTTTTTTCGCCAGTGTCTTCAGTGCAGCTTGGACTTCTTCCTTCAGTGCCATCGGTTCTTGATCACATGCTCCCTGTGAAATGGCTGAATGTTGACCAGTTCTTTTTGGTACAGTGACTGTATTTTTTTCCATCTTCTTTTGATGCTTCCTGCATCATTCAGTATTTTGCTCATAGAATCCTTCAATATTGCAACTCGAGGCTTGAATTTTTTCTTCAGTTTCTTTCAGATTGAGAAATGCCGAATGTCTTCTTCTGTTTTGGTTTTCTAAATTCAGGCCTTTGCACATTTCATTATAATACTTCACCTCGTCTTCTTGAGCCACCCTTTGAAATCTTCTGATAAGCTCTTTTACTTCATCATTTCTTCCATTTGCTTTAGCTACTCTATGTTCAAGAGCAAGCTTCAGAGTCACTTTTGACTTCCATTTTGGTCTTCTTCTTTCCTGTCTCTTTAATGACCTTTTGTTCATGTACGATTTCCCACAACTTGTCAGGACTTCGGCCAGTAGTGTTCAGTGCGTCAGATCTGTTCTTGAGATGGTCTCTAAATTCAGGTGGGATATACTAAAGGTTGTACAAGATAGAACTCATAAATTAATTTTGTTTTTGTACTGTCATGAAAGTGAATGCAGTTATGATAAATTGATTTTCATGTCCTTGATCTGTAGAACAGTGTTCTGGTTAACTGGATGGTGGAGTTGACTGTTGAAATGAGCTAAGTCAGCTGTTGCTTCCAGAAATACTCAGATTAACACTGGGAAATGTTTTCTTTCTACCTTAAAATACTATATCAGAAGCAAAGTTGATCTCAAAGAACTAGATGATAAGGCTGGTCACTTAGTGAGAAGAAATGTGAGTTCCCAGGACCCAATCCTCTTTTAGTGACAAAAGTTCAGTCCCACTGAGTTGAATTTGCTTTATCTTGCAGCTTAATCAAGTCGAGTCCTGTCTCTTACTTCATTTACATTGAGGACTTCCACCTTTGCTAGCATTCACTGACTCCGAGCTCTGGAACAGCTTGGTTCTTATTTCATTCTAGACAGCAGGAAGGCTGTATCACAGTTTTAGAAAGATCTTTATAGTTGATTTTTCTCAGAAGTGGAATAGCATCAGGAATTTCAGACTCAGTTGATCATGTAGCTACTCAATAGTGACCCTAAAATTTAGACCAAGGCTAGTACCAGTGTTTTTTTCATCCTGCACGTGAGGATTTCTCAGTATTGTACCGGATAGTGCAAGAGTTTTAGGATCAGCTTCTGCTATAAGCATTTTGTTAGACTCTTACAACCCCATTTCATTTTCCTTACTTCTGATGCTTCTTTACTTTTCTGAGAAGAAAAATAAGTCATAGTACACATTGTGGCCAGATGGTTTGAACTAGAAAGTTAACTGTAATCCTTCATTATCCATGTACACATGCTCATAGGTAATGTTAAATTGGTAACTGTCTTAATCTTGGCCAACGTCTAATTTAGTTTAGCATTTGGCTTCTAAAAATTGGATAATTGACCTTCTGTTCCTTTTGTAGAAAGGACTATATAGGTCACTGGATGGCCATGTTTGAACAGAGTAGCAAATACTGATGAGATGTGTCCTGTCTGCTGTGTTGTGCTGGGCCCTTCCTGCCTGTTATCTCAGTTAATTCTCTCCATGACACCGAGAGGTTGGTTTTATCATCTCCATCCATTTTTACAGAAGAGGTGACTGAGGCTGAATACCCACTCTCCCCCCACCCCACCAAAAAACAAAAACAAAAACCAAACTTGTTGCTGCCAAGTCGATTCCGACTTGTAGCCACCCTATAGGACAGAGGAGAACTGCCCCATAGGGTTTCCAAGGAGTAGCTGGTCGATCCAAATTGCCAGCCTCTTGGTTAGCAGCGGGGTCTTAACCACTGTGCCACCAGGGCCCCGAGGCTGAATACCAACAAGGCTATAACCTGAATGCTAAATTAGGAAAAAACATTTAGCCAGTTTGTGAACTTGGAGTCTATTAATGTCTTATGCCCTTTAATCAGTCTTCATCAGTCAGATATATTTATTGAATAGCTTATTTTATGTTTAAGGGAAATTTGGGTACATACAGAGTTTTATATGAATTTAGTATATATTTTGTACAATTGAATGTATTTTTAATTTCATATATGATGGCATATATTTATATTTTTATATATTTTAGTACGTAATTTTTAAAAATGAATTTCCAGAAAGATGTTTCTATCTTACACAGTAAAACTTTTAAAAGCAGTGTGTAACCTGGTAATTCATACTCACTATAAAAAGCTGAACTTAAGATTCTTTACAGAAATGCTAGTTATGATTATGAGGCACTGAAAAAGAAAATCTGTCGTTAGGGTTTAGAAGCTTTGTAATCCCATTCACAGGAATGAGCATGATTCAGGAAACAGTGATGTCATTTTCTGTGTAGGGCGGGGAGTGGGAAGAGGGGAGCTACCAGGTTTGTAGATCAAGGAAGTGCTTTAGCCATAATATATCTGGACTTTGTCAAGGACTTCAACAATATCTTTCCTTATATTTTTGTATATAAGAGCTGGATGCACATACGGTTCATTGAATTGGGAACCAGTTGACGAGCTATACTCAATGGGTGTTGTTCAACAGATTAATGCTTAAGCTGGAGAAATGTTATTATTTGGTATACTAAATGGCTCCATGGGAGAAGGACCCGACAATCTGCTTCTGTAAAGAATACAGCCAAGAAAACCCTATGGGGCAATTCTACTGTCTCATGTGGTCGCTATGAGTCAGAGTTGACTCGGTAGCACCCAACAACAACAATGATCACCACAAAATGAAAAAAGACTCAAGAATTTTATTTTTCCTTGAGCCTCTTGTGAATTAACAATATTAGATGGTCACCAATAAGCTAATGGAAGCTGTAGTTGCGTTCATTACAGGTATAGGATGTAGAATTAGCAGTGTATTTGCTGATGATTAGGCCACATCTGGAGTTTGTGATCAATTCTGGAAACTGATTCAGGCCAGGAGGATACAACACTAGAGTGTGTTCAAAAGAGAAGTGAACAAAATGTTGAATGAATTTGGAATTATGTTACAGGAGGGAGAACAGTTGAAGGAACTAGAATTAGAATGTCATTCTGAAGAGGTTCTGGACTTGTTCCAAGTCCATGGTTCTCAAAACCAGAGACTGTTTTGTCTCCCAGCTGACATATGCACCTTTGTTTTTTTTTTGGGGGGGGGTTGTCACACCTGGGAGGGCATGCTACTGGCATCTAGTGTGTAGAGGCCAGGGATGGTGCTAAATATCCCACAATGCATGAGACAGCCCCCAAACAATGAATTATCCAGCCCAAAATATCAAGAGTACTGATGTTGAGAAACCCATTTCTAAATCTAAGTTGGTTTAACTGTGACCCATAGTAGGAATAGAATTGGATTTTATCTTGCAACCCAGGCTATACACAGAAATAACTGAAATTAAACTTTCATAAAACATTACTTGCCCTGTTTTTTTTTTCCCAGAGTGTATTGCACCTAATAGACATCTCCTACTCTGTTCCTTTTCATTAATAAATGGAAAAAACTATCATTGATAAATCACAGTTTGAATATAGGTCTAAATGATAGCAAAGCATCAAACTATAGGAGATGCATTTGCTTTTATGTAAGGCAGTGCTTTCTAGCCTCTTGAGCTGTACCAAGAAAGAATATATTGCTTGGCTAGGTAGTAAGTTCCTGTTTTAGGCTGGGTTCTCTAGAGAAGCGAAATCAATGAAGTGTATAAATATATATCTATATCTACATATATTTATATACAGAGACAGAAAGAGAGATTTATATCAAAGAAATGGCTCACGTGGTTGTAGAGGCTGGCAATTCCCAAGTCTGTGGGTCAGGTGTCAGGCTGGAGGCTTCTCCTGACTCATGTAGCTGCAGGGGCTGATGAACCCAAGATTGGCAGGTAAGATGGCAGGTGCTGGGTCAAGTCCCAAGAACTGGAAGTCAGATGATGACAAGCCAAATGCAGATTTCAGAGCAAGCAAAAGCCAGCGAACTTTGCCAGAAAGTCCATACACATTGGATGCAGGCCACACCCCCGAGGAAACTCCCTTTCAGCTGATTGGCTGCTTATAGCAGATCTTATCATGGGGATGGTTACATATATCAGATCTCATCCTGGGGATGGTTACATCATTGCATAACTGCCAAACCTTGGCCCAGCCAGGTTGACACACAACCTTAACCAGCACAGGTCCCCGTTGGGGGAGTTGTTGCAGAGATTCTTCACATGGTGTTTATGGATAGAATTTATTGGGTCTGTGAACTTGGACGGGAAAAAAGTTACATCTTTATTTTCAGTAAATAAATTTTTATTAACCTCTAACTGAAATATAGCATCTTTTTCAGTTATGAGTTTATGCTCCTATCTTAAATTAGAGTTGTATGTACTGACTCTAGATCTTGTTATTTGATGTTGGTAAAGAAGCACTTAGATAACTGTATCTCAGCTTTTAAAAAAAATTATTGTGCTTTGATGTAATTGTTCTCTTTGTATTTTATTTTTGCATTTGAATTTTGGGAAGGGATCCATAGGCTTCACCGTACTTCCACAGGGACCGTGGCAGAAGTCCATTGTACCGTCTGAACTAGATAGGTGGCTTTTGGGGCTGTTTCTTGTACACCATGCATTTGTGCAAATAAAGCATTTAAAGTTGGGCTATTTCAACTGACGTATATAGTCTTTAATCACAAACATGAGAATTGCTGTCTTGCCACGTGGGTTTAATGTATTAATCTTTAATCTGTCATCTTTCAAATCTCCAGTTATATGCGTGTGTGATAATTATTCAGATGTAGTGTTATAGTGTTTTTAAATTTGTAAGAGTATTGCGGGGAAAACATTCAGTTTTTGGTTTCCCCGTAATGCTGGTGAAAGGGTTGGATAGATTTCTAATTCCACGGAGTCTCTAGCAGCAAAGCACTGATTCCACATGCCTTGAAAGTCGACAGGCATGACTCAGGAATGCTTAGCTGCTGTGCACACACGGTTGTTAAGTAGGTAATGTTGGCAGTTACAGCTGAGGCCTTTAAAACTGTGTTGGCTCACTGGCTCCCACTGCGGGCTGTGTTTTCTGGCAGAGACATGTTTTGTTTTATTTATAATGTTTCGGTGTTTGGGTACTGGATGGAATTTTGTTACAGTTCATAAAAAGGGAGATCTGCTGGTATGTTCGTTATGTTCAATCTCTCTCATTAGTTTTTTTAATCAGAAAACTTGACTCCTTATCTGGTGAACTAACATTAAGATGTGAGACGTGCAGTAGTTGGGTCACATCACACAGGTGCACATTCTTGTGTCAGGGATTATGTCTTTATTTTCAGACAGAGAGCATTTAATGGAGTCATTTTATTATAAAGGTCAAATGCATTCCTAAAAATATTTAGCTCATTAGGTTTGCTTTAAAGTGATCGTGTTTTGTTTCCAATATTATAGAGGCGATTATTATAGATTTTGCCATGTAGTCATATTAAAAGTCTTAATTTCTCTTTTGGGTTTGTTGCTTCTGTTTTAGGCGCACTTCATTATGCTGCTTTGCAAAGGAAGTGTGAATTCTGTTCTTGCACAAAATGGAATTACGAGTTTTTAGGGGCTGCTTTCAGTACTCAAAATTGATACCATTTATTACTATAAATATTTTCATTCTTCCCAGAAACTTATTTAAATATTAATTATGCCAATTTACAGTCTCTTATGCACAATTCCAAAATCCAGAAAGCTCTGAGAACTTAATTTTTTCTGGGTACAAAAATTCATTTGATGGCTAGAACTGACCTGAATTGACATGATGCTATTTATAGTCTTTATTCACTACTTTAACGAACCCTGGTGGCGCAGTGGTTAAGTGCTTGGCTGCTAACTGAAAGGTTGGCAGTTCAAACCCAGCCGCTCCGCGGGAGAAAGACGTGGCAGTCTGCTGCCATGAAAGTTTACAGCCTTGGAAACCCTATGGGGTAGTTCTGCTCTGTCCTGTAGGGTCGCTATGAGTTGGAATTGACTCGATGGCAACAGGTTTGGTTTTATTCATTGCTTCACTGCAGAAATATTGATGTGTTTGAATATGAATGCTATTCCAGATACCATTGAGGGTGTTTGTTAACACACTGTATATATACTGTATTACCTTTATAAAATGGTTAAGTTATAGGTTCTGAAACACGTATGGCTCCAAGGGTTTCAAATTAAGGATTTGAATAATTTTATGTTTCACTTTGCTCTTCTAAATACATTTTCATTTTCCGTGTCTTTCTAATTGTTCCGTTCAAGAAACACTTATTTTATGACTTAAACCACTGGCTTTCAAGCTTGCTCTAAAAGTGGGGAGTCTGTAATTCACGGTAACTGTAGGTAAATTCATGAAGTGTTGATACATTTAAATTTGATTTGTGACAAGAATTGATTGGGACTATGTAGATTCTCAAATTTAAAAGATTAGGCAAATCTATTACATGAACTGGGAAATGACTGTTGTACAAGTGCAATACAAAATTACAACCTTTGCACACATGCCTATGAAAAAGAAGGTATTAAAGTTATAAGCATAATTCCTGTTTCTGAATTTTGTTAAGTCCCTGGTTGGTGCAAATGGTTAAGTGCTGAATTCCTAATGGAAATGTTGGTGGTTCAGACTCACCCAGAGGCACCTCGGAAGAAAGGCCTGGTGATCTGCTCTGAAAGGTCGTCGCCTTGAAAAGCCAATGGAGCACAGTTCAGCTTTGCACACACAGGGGCACCGTGAGTCAGAATTGATTGGACAGCAACTAACAAACATAACAGTAGTTTGTTACTGGTTTATATGTTAAGAATCCCTGATGACACAATGCTTAGGCAGTTGGCTCCCAACAGAAAAAGTCGGTGATTCACACCCACCGGTGGCAACGCGGGAGAGAAGACCTGGCGATCTGCTTCCATAAAGATTGTCGCTAGGTGCCATTGAGTTGGTTCCGACTTACAGTGACCCTGTGTATAACGAAACGCTGCCTGGTCCTGTGCCATCCTCACAGTTGTTGCTATGTTTGAGCCCATTGTTGCAGCCACTGTGTCAGTCCATCTTGTCTAGGGTCTTCCTCTTTTTTGCTGACACTCTACCTTACTAAGCATGATGTCCTTCTCCAGGGACTGGTCCCTCCTGATAACATGTCCAAAGAATGTGAGACACAGTCTCGCCATCCTTGCTTCCAGGGAGCACTCTGTATTACTTCTTCCAAGACAGACATATTCGTTCTTCTGGCATTCCATGGTATATTCAGTGTTCTTTGCCAGCATCATAATTCAGAGGCATCAGTTCTTTTTCTGTCTTCCTTATTCATTGTTCAGCTTTTGCATACATATGAAGCAATTGAAAATATTATGGCTTGGGTCAGGCGCGTCTTAGTCCTCAAAGTGACATCTTTGCTTTTCAACACTTTAATGAGGTCTTTTGCAGCACATTGCCCAGTGCAGTTACGTCCTTTGATTTCTTGGCTGCTGCTTCCATGGGCGTTGATTGTGAATCCAAGTAAAATGAAAACCTTGACAACATCAATCTTTTCTTTGTTTATCATGATGTTGCTTATTGGTCCAGTTGTGAGGATTTTTGCTTGCTTTATGTTGAGGTGTAATCCATACTGAAGGCTGTGATCTTTGATCTTCATCAGTAAGTGCCTCAAGTCCTGTCCACTTTCAGCAAGCAAGGTTGTGTCATCTGCATAACGCAGGTTGTTAATGAGTCTTCTTTCAATCTTGATGCCGTGTTCTTCTTCATATAGTCCTGCTTCGCAGATTATTTGCTCAGCATGCAGATTGAATAAGTATGGTGAAAGAATACAACCCTGATGCACACCTTTCCTGATTTTAAACCACTCGGTATCCTCTTAAAAATTACACCCCTGGAAACCCTCTGGGGCAGTTCTACTCTGTCATATAGTGTTGCTATGATTTAGAATTGACTTGACATCACACAATAGCAGCAATAACAATAAGCTTACACATTTTTGTTTGCAAACAGCTATTAAACAAGAGTGATATCTAGGATTGGGGAAACAGATGGGTTATGAATCTTAAAGTTGAGAATTATAGCCACTAATTTATTAGGTAAATTTGGAAAAGGAAAAGAAAACAAAAATTAAATGCCTGACATGTCCCTGTATGGCTGTGTGACCTAAGTTAAATTTTAATGGAAAACCTTTCAATCAGGGTAATTTAACCTTCACAAAATTTGTTTTTATTTGTAAAATGAAAACGTTGAAATAAATGTTTTCAGTTGGCTGCTGTTGAAGTTTGCAGTATTTGTTAGCTAATTATGAAGGTAGTGTTTAAGTATAAAAAATATATAGCAATTTAAAAGTAGATGTTTCGAAAGCAGCTTTTAACTTACCCAGTTTGGTTAATATAAGCAATAGGTAGGCTTGCTTACTTTTGTGTAAATTTATTGATAATTTACTGAAAATATATTGCAAGATTTTTGAGGTTGAGGATTTGTTGTAGTGTGCGTGTCTGTGTGTGGTATGTACTGAGAGTAGGCTTGGAGGTACTGCATACTGAGTAGGATTGCAGGGGAGTCTGCTCCTTCCCCAGCTCCTCTAGCTGAACTGTAAAGTTGATGGCTCCACTAGACTTCAGTTTATATATCTAGATAAGGGAAAAAAAACACTGCGAATAGATGGGATAAGGAAGTTTTATCTACCCTGACATTGTCCCCATTAAAAAAAGAACAAAACATTGCCATTGAGTTGATTCTGACTCATAGGGACCCTACAGGACAGAGTAGAACTACCCCATAGGGTTTCCAAGGAGTGGCTGGTAGAGTCCAACTGCCGACCTTTTGGTTAGCAAACTCTTAACCACTACATCACCAGGGTTTCCAAAATTGTGCCTCTAACCTATGCTTTTTAAAGTACTAGTTCTCCTTGATCCATTTTATAGTGGGAAGGAAAGGGCTTTGCTAAATTTCAGATAAAAATGGCCAGTTTTTAGAGTTGGGAATTGAAAGCCATGAAATGAAATGGAATGAACTCCTTGAAGACAGTAATCTGTGCCCAGTCAAGAATTCTTGGTCTGGTGAGAGCCATTCGCACCTCAGAAAGATAACCCTTAAATATCTCTGAGGCACCTATTTTGTGTTGTAGATTTTGATGTCATCTTGACGTAACCAAAATCATTTTCTGTAGCGGCTGTAGTATGTTTATTTTCCTGGGTTGGAAGAGTGCTTGAACAGACCTTCTTGAGACCCAGTCAGGTTCATGTCTCTTTCCTCCTTGGGGCTCCCTCGAGAAGGTGCTGTATCTGTAACAGTAATTGCTTCTCATTTCATTTGCTTAAAATTGTTGGCTAGCCTCGGGTGGGCAGGAGAGGCAGCGCATTGGGAAGAAGTAGGCCTTAGCAATATGTAAAGGGAGTTGAGGTGCACATGTGAGCCAGTGAAAGTGCGGGTGTTCCAGCTGAAGGGTATCTTTCCCTGAAGTTATTCCTTCCTGAAGGCTGGGAAGACAGTACTGAGTTCCTGATGAGGCCTGATGAAGCTCGGAGACCAGGAGCAGGAGTGTCTTCTCGGATCACACAGTTGTAATGTGTCTGACTAGTGATGTCTAAGGCATTTCTTTTCCGTTCCAGTTAAAGGTATGACAGTAGCTCCTGGGTTTTTATAGATAATTCTGTCATCTCCCTGGTCCTCCACCAAGTCTAAATTGTAACAAAAATATATAGATTTGAGGATTTTTGATTGGTATCAGTAATTTCCTTTTTAATGCCTCACGTTACTGAAATAAAGTACCTGTTTGCCTCTTTTCATGTAACCATAATATAGGGGTGTTGAGGTATGGCTTGAAGAATCGTTGAAGTGTGTGGGCTGTCATTTCTGCTCTCAGTTCTCTGAGGAGGCTGAATCGGCTGCTGGAGTGGCTACCTGGCCTCTGAGTTCTAACCTGCGCTGGGCTGGCTGTCTTGCTGCCTGCCTGCTTTCCATCTGCCACGTCTGTATTTTCAGTTCATCCCGTCATCGTGACTCAGCTGGGATATTGCTGGCCTTGGTAAATCAGTCACATTTTCTAGAGCGTAAATAATTTATTTTAAAGTAATTTTTATTATTAAAATAATTCAGATACATGGTACGAAATTTTTGGAAACTCTGTGGAAGACAAAGGGTAAAAAATAAAAATGAAGACTGCCTCGCTCTCCAGGTGACATCTTTAAGCTTTATGTGTGAACATATATGTGTGTGTATCAACTCTTTTCAAATCATGTTCTATATTTCCCTTGCATCTTGGTTTTTCCATTGTACTCTGACAGTATTTCCATCTGTACACTTAGGTCTTCCCCATTCTTTCTAATTCCTGGGTAGTATAATCGTGTCTCTTTATTGTCATTCTTTTTTAAAATCAGTTCCCTAATGATAGGGGATTGGATAGTCATTTAGCTTATTTCTGAGTTTTGGTATTTTACGCAATACTGCAGTGAACATCCTTACACAGCGTATCTTTTGCACGTGTGCGACTATAAACTCTTGTTGTAGATGTGGGTTGTTGGGTACATTTGCTAACTTGCTCTCTACTAGTTGTATGCAGTTTATATACTCACCCACCGAGTAACAGTGCTTTATAGACATTTGTACTATTACAATTCCCATTTTACAAGTGGTAAAACCGCAGCTCAAAGAAGTTAACCTAAATGGTGGGAGAATGACTATTTGAATTCAGGCCTAACTCCTGCTGTAGTTATCTGAAGAGATGTTTTAATATAAAGCAAATTCATTCACTTAACTTTTACAGAAAACTTTTGTAGTTTGGGAAGCCAGGCAATTGTAAGATAAGGTAACTAGTATCATTGAGGAGGGGTCACGGTTTGCAGCAGTGGGGGTCAGGGGTGAAGAGCTAGGAAGAAGGCCCCTGGAATGAATCCAGTGGGAAGATGCTAGCCTGCTGAGGATATTTTATGGTCGTTAAAACCCGTTCTCAACCTAACACTATCCACACTTAAACGTTGGTGCTGTTTTTAATAGTGCCGGGTCAGATGAGTGTTGGTGTCCAGTCATTGTTTGGTGCCTGAGTAACTGGTGGGTGTGTGTGTGTCTGTGTGTATGCTGAAGGTGCAGCTGTTTTGTTTTTCCTTCATATTTTGCACGTTTTGGAGGCAGCAGCGTTAGAAGTCAAGAAGTCAGTTGTGTGTGCGCTTGTGTGTAACAGAGTAGTCAGTTCTGTCAACTGCGGTTTCCTCCACGGGGAAGTGAAATGGCGATTCCCTGTTTGAAGTCAGCATTGTTTTCCTGCAGGCTGGGAAATGGATTTCAACTGAACGCTGAACTCCATGAGAGCAGGAACAGAGCCCGCTTGGCCTATTTAAGTTTTAGAATGAATGGGTCTGATTAGCTTGATCAGAGGAGGTGTAGGGTTGCTCTACTGAGTTTCTACTGATTTGAATAAGAAGGTCAATTGAATATCAGTTTATTAGTTAATGAGATATTGATTAGATATGTAAAAGAAGATCTCCATCTTTAAGTCTTGACCCTTTAGTAAATGTCACAGTGTATTCTTTTTTTCTGGACCATTGTGTTCTTTCTGATAAGCATTAAAAGAATATTGTTTGTGAGTTGCCATCAGATTGACCCCAATTAGTTTTTCCATTTCTGTTGTAGTAATTATTGGTGATAATATTTCTGAGGGACATTTATGTTAAAGTAAATATATACCTTTAAGAAAAAAAAGAACCACTTGTTTTCCTGTCAGGAAAATTAACTATTAAGGAAAAGAAACAAGTAATTCTTATACTGTCCTTTCCTTCCCTTTGAATTATTGATACTAGCATAGCACACTGACTGTACTAATACAGTGGTCATAGGCAGTTACTGTCTTACCTGCTTCAAATAGAACTTCCGTCCTGCAAACATGCTGCTAACAGGAAGGCACTTCATTTAGGTATTTGAGGACCTATAACAACATTTTAAAACTTCAGGTGTTGTTCGATCTTGGATAATTTGCATAACCAACTCTAAGTGAGGGTTTTTTCTTCTTTTTTTTAAAGGAAACCTTTGTCTTTGTAAAATTATAACTGTATTATTGTTGTTAGGTGACGTCGAGTTGGTTCTGACTCATAGCGACCTTATGTACAACAGAACGAAAGACTGCCCGGTCCTTTGCTATCTTCACAATTGTTGTTATGCTTGAGCCCATTGTTGCAGCCACTGTGTCAGTCCATCTCGTTGAGGGTCCTCCTGTTTTTCGCTGACCCTTTACTTTACCAAGCATGATGTCCTTCTCCAGGGACTGATCCCTCCTGATAACACGTCCAAAGTATGTGAGACATAGCCTTGCCATCCTTGCTTGTAAGGAACATTCTGGTTGTACTTCTTCCAAGGCAGATTTGTTTGTTCTTTTGGCAGTCCTGGTATATTCAGTATTCTCCGCCAACACCACGATTGAAAGGCATCAGTTCTTCTTTGGTCTTCTTCATTCATTGTCCAGCTTTCACATGCATATGAGGCGATTGAAAACACCACGGCTTGGCTCAGGCGCACCTTAGTCTTAAAGGTGACATCTTTGCTTTTCAACACTTTAAAGAGGTCTTTTGCAGCAGATTTGCCCAAAGCAATACATCATTTGATTTCTTGACTGCTGCTTCCATGGGAGTTGATTGTGGATCCAAGTAAAATGAAGTCTTTGACAACTTCAGTCTTTTCTCCATTTGTCATGATGTTGCTTATTGGTCCAGTTGTGAGGATTTTTGTTTTCTTTATGTTGAGGTGTAATCCATACTGAAGGCTGTGGTCGTTGATCTTCATCAGTAATAGCTTCAAGTCCTCTTCACTTTCAGGAAGCAAGGTTGTGTCATCTGCATAACGCAGGTTGTTACTGAGTCTTCCTCCAATCCTGACGCCCCTTTCTTCTTCATATAGTCCAGTTTCTCAGATTATTTGCTCGGCATACAGATTGAATAGGTATGGTGAAAGGATGCAACCCTGACGCACACCTTTTCTGACTTTAAACCACGCAGTATCCCCTTGTTCTGTTCGAAGGACTGCCTCGATCTGTGTACAGGTTCCTTGTGATTACAGTGAAGTGTTCTGTATTAGCTGCAAGATTCTTAGGACATCAGCCCAACCGTTGAGACTTTGTGGCTGTTTATTGCAAATTTAAAATTTTATTTTCATGTGTTTTATCAGTTGAGGATGCACGACCAACCACAGCTGCAAGAGCCAGATGTTGTTATTGGAAGTTTTGACTCAAATTTGTTTTTACTGTTGTGCAACAAGCGTTTTATTGGCTACTGGGAGAGGATTTAAATAATGAATAAAGGAGGTTTCCTCATCGCAGGAAAGTTTATGTTCTCGTGGGAGAGACTAGAGTCCTGAGCCCTCACCATGTGCCACATGCCGTGCTAGTTGCTTTATACCCTGTTGCCCGGAGTCCATCCCGACTCATGGCGACCCCTGTGTGTGACAGAGTAGAGCTGAGCTCCATAGGGTTTTCTGGGCTATAGTCCTTGTGGAGGCAGATACAGGCCTTTCTTTTGCAGTGCCACTGGGTGGATTCGAACTGCCAGCCTTTTGGTTAGTATTCAAGTGTAAGCCATTTTCACCACCCAGGATCTGTTAAATTTCATTTAATCCTCAAAACAACATAATGTTTTCATTGTATAAGTGAGGAAATTTGAGCTCATGCAGATGTTAAGTAACTCACTCAGGGTTACAGCTGTTAAGTGACAAAGTAGAAACGCAGACTCATTTCTGTCCAGCTGGAAGGCCCAAGGTTTTCCATTGCAGGGCATGGTGTACGGGCGTGTAGACTGATAGGCTATGAGGCTGATGGGGCTTCCCAGTGCAGGCACTGAACTGGAGCCGCAGGCATGCCTGTATTTGAACACCAGTGCTGTCCAGGTTGCTGTCCTGGGCAAGTCACCTCACCTCTCTGAGGCTCAGGTTTCTTGCTCTCATTCACCCGTCCATCCATCCATTCCTTCTGGAATACCTCTTGTGCATGTTGTAAGGTCAGAGAAAAAAAGGTAAGCGTCAGACTTCCTTTAAGTAATAAAGTGCTTGTTGGGGAGGCAGCTTATCATGGTGATTCAGATGTTCAGGCTCTGGTCAGCTAATGCTGAGCTGAATCTTAGTGAGCCCTAGTAGTTGGCTAACTCTGTGTGAGTGTGTGTGTGCGTGCACATGCACTAAATTTTATTGTCGTAAAATATATATAAGGAGCCCTGGGTGTGCAGTGGTTAAAGCGCTCAGCTGCTAACTGAAAGGTTGGCAGTTCAAACCCACCAGCCTCTGCAGGAGAAATATATGGCAGTCTGCTTCCATAAAGATGGACAGGCTTGGAAACCTTATGGGACATTTCTACTCTGACCTGTGGGGTTACTCTGAGACGGAATTGATTCAACAGTAACGGGTTTGGTTTTTGGTTTGAAAATATATAAAGCAAAAAATTTACAGTTTTAACCATTTTTAAGTGTACAATTCAGTGACATTAATTATTTTCCCCATGTTGTGCTACCATTACCACTATCCATTTCCAAAAGTTTTACTCCGAACAGAAACACAGTCCTCTTCATCGTTAACTCCCGTTGTGATTAAATTTATATCACTAGACTTATGGAATAATTTTTCTTTTCTAAAGTAATGTCTTATTAGGCACTTTGTATAATACAAAGAGGAGTAAATGATGGTCTCTGCTTTTAAGGAGCATGTGGTGGAGGTGGTAGGGATAGTGGATCCTGAATTCGAAGATAGTTGAATGATTAGAGAGAGGTGGGGCCGGTGGAGGGGGTTAAGATGTTACAGAAATGAGGGGAAGGAGACCTGGAGAAATGATAGACTGGAAGCTGTGAGAAGGAGATTACTGGGAGAGTTCAGTGAAAAGAATACATACAAAGTGCCTAGCACAGCGCCCGGCACAGAGTTAAGTTCTTAGGGGTTCTCGGCTGTTACTCCTATTAACTTATATACAGATACATAGTTCAAGAGCATCTCCTGTAGTTCAGGAGCACTCTCGTTACTGTAAAGCTTTAGGATTGCCAGAGTAACAGAGATGGTGACATTTTTAAAGGATATCAGCTTAGCATTGTTTGTGACTTGACCCAAGTTGGAGAAAGACGCTGTTTATGTAATTTCAGAGAGACCATAGCAGGACCCCTATTAATGTAGCTGCCATTTTGCTAACTCATTCTCAGGTCTCACCCCACAGCCATAGTCCTACTTCACACCAGATTCCGTGGGTAGATGGCTTTTTTCTAACACACATGCTCACATATCCTCTCCTTTCCATCGGGAAAGTGGAAAGAGAGAAGGTCGTACTGCCTGGAAGGACAGAAGTCTGGGCACGCATAATAAAGCTTCAGCGCCTAGAAAGGGGCCTGGTTATTTCGTTTTTATTTAATTTTTGTGTAGTTCATACAGTTGTTAAGAAACAAACAAAAAAAGTTGCTGTCGAGTCGATTCCGACTCATGGCAACCCCGTGTGTGTCAGAGTAGAACTGTGTTCCGTAGGGTTTTTAGCGGCTGATTTTTTGGAACTATGCCACCAGACCTTTCTTCCGAGGCACCTAGACTCAAACCTCTAACCTTTTGGTTAACAACTGAGCGCTTTGACTGTTGGTACCACCCAGGGAACCTATGTAATTGTTAATTCTGTTCTATTATCCCATTTTCCCTCTTTTACTTCAAATAAATAGTTCTTAGTCCATAATTGGAGCCCCTAGGTGATGCATACAGTTAAGCGCTCAACTAGCAGAAATGCTGGCAGTTCGAACCCACTCAGAGGCACCTTGGAAGACAAGTCTAGTGATCTGCTTCTGAAAAGTCACAGCCTTGAAAACCCTGCGAAGCAGTTCTAATCTGCATACGTGGACTTGTCATGAGTCGGAATCGACTTGATGGCACACGACAGCAGCAAGGTCCGTAACTGTCAGTGAAGAAGAGGCTGGCAGGACGGGAAAAGTAGAGAGGGGCTGAACTGGAAGAAGGCTGTGAGTGCCGGAGTAGCAAGGACTTTGACTCCCGAGAGAAGAGGCTGCCATTGTGGACTTGAAAGCGAAGGAGTCCGTGGTCTGACTGAGTTTTCACAAGATTCTGGTTGGGGTCTGGGTGTATTTTGAAGGTAGAGCGACTTGATGGGTTAGATGTGGAGGGTGAGAGGAAGAGAGGAGTTAAGGATGACTCTGGTTGAGCAGCTGAATCTTTGGTGAGGCCAGAGGCAGTGAGAGTGGACTGGAGCTTAGAAATGCCCTCAGAATTTTGTTGGGAACTCCACTTATCTCTGTGTTCCATAATGGGAAAGGACATCCTGCAGTTACACAGGCGTTAGCCCACCTTGTAGAAGGGAATTTTATATATGTGTGTATGTAAAGACTCATATATATGGTGATCACCTTTGAGTGGAATTCCATTGTTTTTCTCTAGAAGTAGGGTTTTGAGAAAAATCTAAATTGCTTTGGTTGATTCTGCACAGACAGTCCACATTGAAAACTAGTTACAGTTAACTTCTGCAGCAGTTGTTCCCGTTCCTTTACCAGTTTATGGTAGGACGAGGGGCTGACTCTTCCCCTTGCTTTTAAGAGAGAATCTGTTCATCTGGCTGTGGCCACTCAGAGCTGGGTGTAGGGCCTAGGGGTGGTCTCGGGCATGGACTTATGGAGTTCAGGGCAGCTGGCGTCTTCTGCATACTTGCTAGGACTTAACCTTTCTGAGTTTCAATGACCAAACCTTAAAATAGGGCTTAAAAGAGTATCCACTTAGCTGGATTGTTATAAAGATGTAATAAACCGGGCTGCGGAGGTGTGTCCAGCACCTGTGAAGGCTCAGTAAATGTCAGCTGTGGTCAACCTCAGCTACTCTACAGCCTGCAGTTGATACACGAGGTAAGAAAGGAAGAGAGAAGTTGTAAATAACTTGTCCAAGTCACATAATTAAATTTGAAGACTAAAGACCCATGTCTCTTGGTTTCTGTCTCAGATGTTTATGCTGACAGAACATTTAAAAAGGTGGTGAGTAGCCTTTTGCATTTCTTGTTATTATAAAAAGTAAATCTCTTCAGAGTATTGTTTTTCCATAAATTTATCATTTCTTTTTTTTTCTCTTAGGATTTGGAGTTCCATGGAGTTATGAGATTTTATTTTCAAGATAAAGCTGCTGGAAACTTTGCAACAAAATGTATTCGTGTCTCTAGTACTGCCACAACGCAAGATGTGATAGAAACGCTTGCGGAGAAATTCCGGCCTGACATGCGGATGCTGTCCTCCCCCAAGTACTCTCTGTATGAGGTGCACGTCAGCGGAGGTCAGTGCATCCGGGAGGGCGCGCTGGAAGGGGGCACGGCGTAACCAGCCGTCGTCCTGCTCTGTGACTGCACCCGGGAGGGCGCGCTGGAAGGGGGGCACGGCGTAACCAGCCGTCGTCCTGC